>NC_031769.1:18823628-18937201 GCF_001522545.3 Parus major | reverse complement strand
TCCATCCCTCCATCCCTCCATCCCCCCCTGGGCTGATACAGAACTTCCCTTTTGATGACAAAAATAGTCAAAGTCCAGGATGGAGTTTCTTAAACACGAGGTTTGTGTGTAAGTGTGTTTTACAATAGCCAGACTGAATATGACATGAAATAAGTGAAGTGAAACAGACGGTCTCTTGAAAGCTCACAAAATAATTAAGGCTTCCAGTTGTGTGAGGACTCACTGTTGAAGTGCTGCCACAAAGTCTTGTAAGTGTTACATTATTTTGCAGATGTCATCAGTCAGAATTAGGAGGCTGTTATTGTAATTTTTATTCCGTCAAAGTATGTTCCAGAATCCTGATATAATTCAGAATCCTGGTATAATTTATATTCACTGTCTCCAGACATCAGCATTCAGAGGGAGGGTAAAAATATTTTTATAGGATAAACTTCTATTTAGGATTGTTTATCTAGCATTTATCTACTGCTGAAATAGTAACATTTTGTATATCGTCTGAGTTTTACTCTGTTTTTTAAAAAAATAGTAAAATCCATAACAGAGACCAAACTTTTATCATTGTACCTTAGAATCTTTGGCTTTTATCTTAGAAGTAACAAATGAAATACAAGATTAGACAACATGTATATCAAGTATATTTTCTCTGTTTGCATTTAAGTATATTTTTTCCCTGTACTCTATATGTAAACAGGGATCATTGGGTTACGGAATTCTAGTGACATTTGAGAGCAAATCCTATTTACATATCATATATATATTTTACTAAGATTTTTCTCTAAAGTAGTCATCTCTTTTTTTCAACTTTCATACTGCTTGTTCTTCTTTTTCTTTTGTACTTTTTGTCTTTGTCATTTCCTCTGAAAGTGTGGTTTGAAATACTGCTAGTAAATGGTGAGTAAATTAGGACTATAATGAGGTTGACTTAGGTCTTAAATTCAGTTTTACAGAAACTCCTTTGCACAGATTTAGAGTAAGATCAATACTCGTGGTTCATTGAGAGTTTAAAAATCTGTTGGGAAAAAGTGTTTTTTTGTTTGGCACTGAATATTCCTGTTCAGAGTTTATATCCTCATGCAGGCACTTAAACTCCAGCAAATACTTGACTTAGATGTTAGGTTTTGTCTGACATGTAACTTGGAGTTAATGATAAATAACAGGGGAACTCTATCTCTACACTGTAAACAAATGTAGTCAATGAAGATAAGGTCTTTACAGTTTTAAAAAGTTTTTTATCTGGTCAAAAATTTATTGGCAACACATACAGGTTATTTAGAGCAAAATCTCGTGGCATCTACTGCCTTACTGAATACCAGATTCCTCTAAAAAAATGCAGTTCAGGAGGGCTGTTTCCCTTCAAGGAAGAGACTCCTGAGACCATGAAGAACGTAGGTGAAGAAATGCATAATGTCAGGTGATGAGAGACTCCCTGAGGAGAATAGTCACAGACCTTAGTATTTTTCATTAAGGACTTTTTTGCAAATTTTGGTGGAGCAGTTCTGCAGGTCCCTACACCTGCACAGACCTCGGGAGCCAGAGCTTTGGACCTGAAACTTGTGTTTCCTGCAGGACTGCTATGCAGTGATGCCCAGAAAGTTGCTTTGCTTTGAAGTATGCCAAAAACAGTTATCACACGCTCTGTTGAAGCCTACTGGTTTTTCTCCAGAAAGGAGATAGAAATTTTGTATTAAAATAAATAAAAATAAAAGCATCATTTGGCCCTGCTTTTTATAAAAGTCACCGTGGTTTCATTGGACTGTGTGGACTGCACAGCTCTGCTGCTTGTAACCTCAAAAGCCCTGGAAAAAAAGAACTCTCTGTAGCACCCCCAGTTTCAAAACTTACCAAGGCTGCAGTCTGTTAGTCTGAGAACACAGCTAGGGTCACTGGTATTTTGCATTCCCAGTGTGGTTCATGCTTCCCAAGAAAAATGAATACCAATGGAATTTAAGGCGGCCCTGGTTAAGGTAATCTCTCCTGAGGACTCTCTACAGAGGGAACAAAGGTAATTTGATGGGAGCATTTACGATCCAGTACAAGGAAATGCTGCAAGCTTGCCAGCAGTGTGGAATTATATCCAACTTTTAGGTTTGATGAGGGCCGAGCTGGGAGTGTTAATGCAGTGCAATTGGCAGATGCTGTATTTACTAAACTGGAGAATTGCATAATCACAGCAGGAACAAGAAGAACCTATGAGTTTGCTTTCTATGGAGAAGTTTACAGAGAGGCCACACTAAATGCACATGAGGATTGTTTTTGGTTGTGGCTTCTCACAAATGAGCACAAAACATTGCCCTGAAGTAACGTCTGTGAGTGCTGGATGCTGTCTCATCACAGAACACTTCCTCCGCTTTCTCCTCTTTCCTTTTTTTTCATCCAGCCAATAAACCTAACTTCAGTTAGCACTCCTTGCAGTCAACATTGAGCAATCAGTTGTGCTGAGTGCCTGGGTTTGAAAGAGCTTGTGTAACCTGCTCATCTCCCTCAACCAAAGGGAGGTGTTAGAGTGCGTTTCTGAGTCAGATTTGACCCAACCTTCTGAAACAGGCAAATGGAGCAGGTTCTGAGCCAGATCCAGAGTCAGACATGGTGCTTGAGTTGAAAATGCAGTTTCAAAAGTAGCATCTTGATGGGGTGATAAATCAAGAGAAATTAAGGATTGATAGGAAGATAAGTACAAAGACATCACAAGACTGATGCGTGTGCTCTACTCAACCATGGTAAGATCCCAAGAGGCATATTATCTTTAGATTCAAGCACTGCACTCTAAGAAATATATGGACTAATTGAGGACTGTCATGTGAAGAAAAAAGGAAAGAACACTGCTACAGAAAATAAAACTAAGACATGACATGGTAACAATCTTAAAGTGTGTAAAAGGCTTCCACAGAAGAGGGAATAACTTGTCTTCAGCAGCAACTAATGACTGAAATTGCAGTAAGGCAGACTCCTATGTGATAAGGCTAGAGGAACAGATTATCTGTGAGTAGTCTTCATCACTGAAATAGGTTAGATAAACATATGTCCAAAATGTCATTCTGTCAAAAAAGGCAGCTGTTCTTGCCTTGGAGCAAATGGCTGGAGAATGTGACCTTTCTAGGTCTCACCCATCTATCTGGAATCATTCTGTGTGGATAGCTTTAAGTACACAGGGGATCACCTTGAACTCTGCAGCTAGATAAAATACAAGCATGAATTCCAGTGCTCGCTTAGCTTGAGGGCTCTGTGTCTCATTTCCAATGATATATGTGGCTTTAATGTGATTTCAACATAAACTTTCTGTGGCTGTAGACCGCATGTAGAGTTAAGGATATTTAAAATGCTGCTACAGTTAGTGTTGTTACAGCATGAAATTAAGCTTTTAAAATCATGTTTTCTTCTTACTTGTTTAGAACTTTTACCTTTTAATATGAACACTGTCTAGGTTCCATTATAAGCAGGTAATTTTTTTTTTAAGATATTCTCATAGTGACTTTTTTGGTCTTTAGGCAGAATCACTCATCTCATGCTGTTTTGTTCAGTGAACAATCCTTGACGTGAATAGGAAGAGTTCCACAAAGGGAATATATAAACCTTTCCATTTAACCTTTCTCTGGCAGTGTCTCAAATATATGTTATGTCAGAGTTGATACTAGGATCTCCATTCCTTTGCTTTACAGATGTAATTGAACTGTGTCAAAGGGCTGCTTGAGTTTCAGGGATGCAGTGCCATTTATAGTATTTACAGCAGCTTTCCTTAACTGTTGTCATAGGGCACATTCTCTTGGAAGTTTCAGCTGCATTTAGTAGGAGAATAGGATGCAGTGGTTACCCAGTAATAAGCACTTAGAGTTGTATTTAATTTTTTTTTCTATTCATGCATTACCCCTTTTTTCCCCTTTAGTCATAGTAGCCAAACTGCATCTCTGCTGAATAACTACATCTTTTCTTCTCACAAAAGTTGCTACTAGGCTGGCTATAAAAGGCGAGCATAATCCATTGTAAATTCAGTGTTTTCTGAAGGGTGAAGTGTTAAAGTTTGTTCATCACTATGCAGATTCTTCTTTTATGAGTCAGCAGCTTAACTAAAAATCCATTGGAAAACGTGATCTTTGCCTCCATAGAGAATCGGGAGCCAGCATGAGTCTTTTTGCGCTAGCTGCTCCATGATATTCTCCAGCTGCATGATTCTGCTTTCCTGTGTGGGTTAAAAGGACTCTGAATTTGCAAGCAGTGCAAAACAGTGTGCATTTGCAATTCAATCTCAACCCCCTGGGATAGAAACCCAAGGCCCTCTGTAAGGAGCTCCTTTGTGGCAGAACAGGTTTCAGAGTTCCTGGGTTCATCCTCTTCTGCCCAATCCTGCATCTCCTCCTTGCCCTTCCTGCTTGTTTCAGAGATTGCTTCCTCCTCACTTGCAGCTGTTTTAGTAGGTGATGTGGCCACACTCTAGGTCAGATGGATCAGACCTGCTCTTGTAAGTCAAGGGGGATTTAAAAAAGAGAGAGACAAATAGAAAAGACTACATTTCAGAAAAGGTAGTGGAGATGAAAATAAAATTATGAGGATGAATGTAGTATTTTGAAACTTCTGAGCATTATAAACCCTCTTAGAACAATATAAGAACTCTAGAAAAGTAGAGTAGCTGAATTCTGTTCAATACTACCAGGTACTATGTAGGTTTAGTCAAAAAATTTTCAAAGAAATAGCGAGTTGAAACTGGAAAATTATGTCAAAGTTGACATACTCTTGGCAAGTATTTCACTGGCAAGTGACAAAGTAAGTAGTTGTGAGGTTCTTGTTTTGATGATGATAAAATTTCTCATTTCAAATTTTGCATTTGAATCTTTAGCTTAGAATTTTTGTATTATATATAAACACAACAAAAAACCACTTTGATTTGAAGTTTATGTGTTTGTATATTTACATATTTTTCATTTACTTTCCTATAGCAAACGTTGTCTATTCTCTTTTCATCTGAATAAGATCAAAATTTTGATGTGGGTGGGAAATTGACTTTCTAGTAATTTTAAAGTCTAGTAATTAAGACTTATTGCTGTTGAGAATTTGGCTATGTATACCTTGCAAGAGTAAGCCATTTTATCTTGTAAAAAAACTTTGATGACAGGAAAGGTGAGAATGGCTGAAAAGTGCAGTTGTCTTGATCATCCAGCTAGGATTTTGGGGTTTTGGTTTTTTAACTTTATAGTATGTTTCTCATTCAGGTTGCTTCTTGGCTAATAAGATATACACATGAAGTAACAAAATTTAAAAAGAGCACATTTTTCAGATTGCAGCTGCTGTAAAGACAATAGATTTGTTTTACTTGCAGTGAAGGTATTTATGGATTAGAAGTTTAAAATTTGGTGTGTTGCAGAAACCTGACCTCAATATCAACACAATTTATTGCTGATTCCTATTTAAACTTACATATACACTGATCTAAATTGTAGTCTCAAATAAAACGATTAGCGTGAATCACCATTATAGATTGTCACTAGTTGTGGTTTGCATTTCCTTTTTATTATGTCTGTTACTCATCTTCTTTTTAAAAAAGTTTTTATGAATTTAGAATGTGTAATGCAATGCTTTTTAGTTTATGATGCAAATTCTGCAAGACTTAATAATTGAAATGTGCAGTCGTACACTGTAGAAGTACACAGCTTTTCATGATTACACTCAGCCACAGAAACCCAAAGGGTTCCTTCCCCTATTAAGCATCACACCAAGCAATAACGTAAATGCTTTCAGTTCTGCTAATGTTAATGAACTTATCCTATATAAAAATAGGAATTTATATTCTATGAACACTTGGAGACATTTCTATCTTTCCAATGCACAAATGATACAATAACAGTAGTAAGTTGTCCTAACAATTTCTTACCTAGGACAGCATAATTAAGAAGGGATTACTTAGGTCAGCAAGTATTTCCTTGAGATGAGAAGCAGTTGTGTTGTGAAAGTCTGTTCCCATGCACCACAGGCCATCAGTAATCTGCTTCACTTTAACAACCTTTGGGCACGTGGTAAAATTGCAGCAGACCCAAGTATAATGTGCCACAGAATGTAGTGAGGGCATTGAGTTTGAGTTTCTACAATAACAAAAAAAAAATTAATTCTAGCATAGTTTGTTGGCAGGTTTGTTGGTCTTTATCTGGTTTTGCTTAGCGTGTTTTTCCATTAATTTTCTGACTTAATATACTTTGGCTTTTTCAGCCCCTGTTTTGTTTCATGCACAATTACATGGACAATGATTGCAGAGTTGGTAACACTGGATTTGGTCCAATTCAGAGCCATTTTCTAGAATAGCATTAATGATCTGCAAAATTACTCTTCTTTTTCTTAGAGAAAACTTGTCCATTTGAATGGAGGAAAGAAACTACCACTGTCCTTTGTCAGCCTCTTGAGCTCACCCCATACACCTGGAGAGCACTGTAGTGTTTAAAAGGAGGAGGGTTGGCAGTTCTGCTATTCCATATTGTGTTGTACTGCAAGCTTGGATTCAGCTTGTCTTCTTAATTTTGTTTAGGTGCTCTGATATTGAGCCCAGACTTTTGATTCCCATCAATTGTCAGTAAGCAATTGTATGCTCTGCTTCTCCACTGCTGTTTTCAGACCACGCTTGTCTTACAGCTTGCTTGATTGTTCCCAGAATCACAGATACGTGCTTTATATTCAGTTTTCTTATTCTTGGAAGACCTTGTAGAACTCAGGTAATATCCTAGTTTTATGAATAAGAAGGCAGTTTTAAAAAGTTTTTTAAAACTTTGCCAAAATTCAAGTTTCCTCATTTGTGTATCAAAGTATGAGTTGAGCTTTTCTGCAATAGCAGATATTTTGAGTTTCCCTTGTTTCTTCAAATTCAGGGGTGTAATTTCCCTCCACATTCTTATCCTTCAATTCTCTAATCTCAGATTTTAAATCCCAGTCAGACTTCTGATCAAGTAACCTGTCTGTCTGGAAAAAAATCCAGATTAGAGTTTACTGAAGGTTTTTATTATCACAGAGACAACAAGGCTTAGTCCTAGACTGCTATAGATTTTGCCATTTCTGATATCCTTTTCTTCACACAGGCTTGCATCGGGAGAGGGGTTTTTCTCTAAGCTGTTTATATAATGTATCCCAAACTGCAGCATTTTATAGTCAAGTGTGATAAGTTTTTTTCCTAAACACAAGCATGTCTGAAGTATAGACAAATACAGAAATACTGGGTCAGATTTCTGCCTGTTGGCACTTTGACAACTTGAAAAGACTGTGTCTAAATCTTTCTGGTTTTGACATTGAGTTCTTGGAGAGAAGAGAACGATGGTATTCCACAAACTGTAAATTTTTTTTTCCTGTAATTAAACTTTGAAAATAACAATCCAGATTCAGAAATTTCTAGTCAGAAGAAAGAATTCCAAAGCAGTTTAAAACCCTGCTGACTAGAAGGCTTTGATTACTCAAAAAGTTTATCATCCTAAGAAAACAATCATTTCAAGAAGTAGATTATTATTTTGCTTGATAAATATGATAGCAGCCTTTACTGGGACTGTATCTTCATGACCTTTTAAGGAAAAAGATTATTGACAAATGGTGTATAACAGATGCATGTGTACATTGTCCATGTATAATATGTGCCTCTGATGCTATAAATCATGCTGAAGTTTCCTGTAGGGTAAGTATCTTGCTGAAAACAGAACTGATAGATCAGCAGAATGGTGCTTTTCAGCATGTGCTGTTTTATCACTGATCGTGGGTTTTGTTTGTTCTGCAGAAATAGTGGTAAGTTAAAAAAAGTTGTATTTTAAAAAGCTGTTATTTTTGCAAGGTATATGAGTTTCCCTCCTCCCACTTAATTTGAAAAGAAATTTACATAATTGTTCAGGTAATAGATCTAATAGAGCCATCAGTGAGGGGGGAAAACCCCAACAAAACAAGAGAAGAAAGCAACAAGAACAATAAAAACAAAAAGGTGGGGAGGGGTGGAGGGAGGACAGGAGGAATGAGGGGAGAAAGGAGGAGGAGCAGCTACCCACCAGAAAAATAAAAAACAAACCTCAAATGGACTGGACACTTTGGAGCAGTTGGAGTTGCAAATCTGGGCTTCAGTTATGAAAAACTTCCCTTATTTATATCTGTGCTTAAATTCTTACTTAACTGTATCATTCTATACAAATGGTGTCCTACAGATGTGTGGACTGAAAAAGATGTAGATGTTTAAGATCTTCATCTGATCTTGGACTTTGGAATATAGCTGACCCAGAAGTCCCAGGACATTTTCAGCAGAGGCAATAATTTCTACAGCCTTGTTGCAGATCCTGAAATGGTTTGAGGAGGAAAGGGTCTTTTGGCAGGCAGAAAAGACTGACCTCTCTGTGTAGTTGTAGTGGATAACAGAAGTAGTAATCTCTCTTCTAATGCATGTTGCATTCTTCTTTAAGAGTTGGGCACTGGGATTTTTTTTTTCCTAATGTGATGTGGAAGACACATTTAGGAGATGCAGGAGCTAAATATTCACTTAGATTTTATAATTTGTCTCCAAGGGACTGAAATGTGGCCTGAGCTTGAGAGGCAATAAGCACACATGGCTCACATCAAATTTAAGTGTAAACTCTTATTACATGCTGCTTCTTGAATGCAAATTTATGTTTTATTGTTCTGCTTTTTGCACAAAAACATTGCTGTTAGCTTCAAGGGATGACCCAGAGATGATAATGAATCACATTTTTATCCCTAGGCATGTGTAGATAGTAAACTGAAGGTGAGGTTTTCAGAAGAGGAAGTTATATCCAGCTTTATCTTCAGAAGTTTGCTCTAGTTTAGAGCAGGTTGTAAAATAAAATTAGTTCTTTTAGCTTTAGCTTTGACCCTCCCATGCCTATAATTTGAATTTCAATATTTTATCCCTATTCTGCTGTTTTATGGCATAGCCTAGTGGGAGTGCAAACCAAGCCAGCATTCCTAGTGAAACTTTAAAACTCTGTGGCCAGAGAGATTGTCCAGTGTTCGGTTGTATTTTCTGCTGTCATAATTATGTTTTACTGATCATCATAAATCCACTGTAGTTTTTAACTTCATCTTTCTATCCTGAGAGTCTGAGACTGATGCCAGTACAGTTGTAGAGCCAGCCAGTTGTCCCTCTCTTTCCAATAATCTATTGTTTGGAGACCTAAGGAAATTTTTTGACTGAAGTAGAATTCACATCCATTTTGAGGTTTGCCATAAAGTAGGAGAAGGCAAAGAGAGCCAATATTTAAAATACCTAAAGTAAATATAAAAAGAAAAATAGTTGCTACCCTTGCAAGCCTCAGTTTGGCTCAGCACTTGAAAACGTGACTGAAGTGTGTGCTTGAAGAGAAGTTCATATGTAAATCCTTCACCAAAATGACTTGTGCTAGAATCTGCTGGTAGGTCTTGATAAAATGTTTCTAGGGCCTTTTACATGTAGAATTTAATTTGCGGAGAAAGAGAGAGGTTATATTCTACCCTCACATGCTTCAACCCAGCCCCAGTTTACTCCTAAAAGAGGAGTTTGAGCCAATTTGGAGTGAGTCTTCAGCCCACAAAGCCTTGCCTCTAATTCTGTAGTGTGCTCAGCAATGCTGAGTGCATGTGATGCACTGCAGTGTGGGATCTTTGGTCACAGTACAGCTTGATGCCACTTTCCCACGGGCAGCAAGCATGGCTTGTGTGCTCCCAGGAAGAGAATGAATGAATGGGGGATTTTTACCTTTGGTGCTGAAATCCTACTCCATACCTCAAAGTTGTTCATTATGCTCTTTGAAGGCATTCGGGATTCGGAGGCTGAAATGTTCTGGCTGCCTGCTTCTTTGCTGATGTTTTTATTTGTATTATTTATTTATAATATATTATCATTTAATTTGCTTAATTCTAAGGGTAAAGGAAGTGAGTTTAGTTTCAGAGTGCTTGAGACTCCTGAAATGGGAAAAAGAGGAGCAAGCAGAGGAGTCCTTGAGTTGACTGTGAGAGCTATGGGAATATTTGCTGGACAGGAATGAAAGACCTGATTCAGTTCTCTCTATACATTTTAGCAGCCGTATTAATTCTGTGGGTCTATTCAGCCTGGAAGTCTAGGGAGAGAGATCAAAACATCCATGTGAATTAAAAAAATAGGTTACTTTGAGGACAAATATTCTGCTTCTTTAATTTAAATCTGTAGGGAGCCAGAGCGTGAAGATAGGAAAAGATATATTCAGAAGCTCTATAGAGCTCTGTAGAGAAGCTGTGTCCTTTTAGGGTAAAACTCTCTATTTGCTATTCTAACTTGGTTTCTTTTTCAGTATTAAAAAGTAATTATTAAAAAAATAAAATAAGAGAAAAAAGATACCTTCTCTGATTCTGTTCTCCTGAAAATCACAGAAAGGAGGAAGGAAGTGTCTGTTGCACAGTTTAAGGAACGTTAGAAACTTCTAAATTATATAGGACAGGTAAACTGGGAAGGAAAGCTTCCCAACTTTTATCTCCCTGCCAGGTGACTGCTATTATCAATGGCTGCCTTGTAAAAAAAGTATATGAGGAATGAAAAGACTTTTTGTCTGGATCTGCTGGGCTATGCTTCTAGGCATTCAGGAGCTTCCTTTTTCATCACTGAACACCTGTTTCAGCCAGGCATCACAGGATGGGGGGAGCACAGGCCAGGAAGGCAACGTGGGACCCTTCTGGTCTGTGGCATTTCTTCAAAGGTCCAGTTGTTTCTATGTTCTGCAAACATGTTTTCTGAGGGGAAATGAGGAAAAAATTTGAATAATAGCGATAAAGAAAACTACAGGCTACGTTTGCTTGGCCCTGCGGTGATTTCCTGTACATTTCCAGCTGTACTGTGGCAATAGTGGTTTAGCTTGTAGCTTGACAGAGCAGCCTCTGACCATCCTTGAGGCAGTAAATCCCAGCAGAAAACACTGTTATAACCCAAAATTCATTAAACATGGGATGCTGAATTTAAAACATGTTCTGCTCTCCTTCCACATCCCTCTGCAGTTGTGGGCTATATTTCTTTACCTTGTTAACTGACATGGTAGATCACTTATCACTGTTTGCCAAGGCAAATTGCTCCAGTCTTCAGCATTCCCAGGAATCCTAAAACACATTTCTCACCAGAGGTGCCCGTCTCCCTCAAGTTGCTCTTTTTACCATCTCTGTTCTTACTCACTTTGGGATTTTGATACCCACCTGCCAAGGTATTTGTAGGAAGTTCATTGAACTACACCTATTCCTGCTGTTTATATTCATCCAGCCAACTGGCATCTGAGAGCTATCATTCTACATACTCAATGAAATCTTCCACATATATTTCTTGATTTAAATCATGTCATGTGCTTTTTCTTCCTCCCGTCTCTCTTGGTATTTATGCTGTAATATATTTAATTACCATTTGTGGATTTAGAATGGATGGATTTGAATCTTGAAATAACTGTTTATAATGTTTCCCATAGGTTTCATCTTCAACATTTATTAAAGTTGTTTTTAAAGACTGATTGATTTAGCAACAAAACTGCTACATCTGATAACTGTTATTATTTATTTTCATTTTACCAAAGGAGCACCTGAGTATTAATGACTTGCCAAGATCACACACAGCAAATTTAGCGTACAAACAGAACAAAAATCCTAAATTTTTAATTTGTGTTTTCATGTTTAACCTTCAAAGCACACACTGAACCCTTTGTAGTGCTGGAACTACAAAGTTAAAATTGAATATACAAGAAGTACTCACTAAAACACAAGCCAATAGCATCTTTACAACTTTGTCATAACACCACCACCCTGACAACAGTTCTTGAACTTCCATTTAAATATTTGGCAGTCCACGACTGGCTTTTTACTCTCCCTGTTGCTGCAAGATGGTATTCAAGCTTACTGCTGAGTAGAGCTGCAGTCCCTTAAATTAGGGAATCTGTTTTGCTTCCAAGAGAATACTAACATATGCTTTAAAGGAAAAAGAAAAAAAAGCCAAAACAAATCAATTATGACAACAAAAACAGCACCAAAAAAAAAAAATTCACAGAAATAATTACCCCCCCCATATGCCTTCCACTCTGGCTGGAGTTATTAATTAGTTATGGATTGCATTTACTTGCCATTTTTGATTTTTAAACACTTCTCTGCAATTCTGTTCTTTTTTCTCCTCTTTTTACTTTTTAATTTTTCCATCAATGCTGTGAGCAAGAAGTAGAAATGGATGTTATGTGAGGCCAAAGGAACAGGCAGAGACTCCCATTGTCCTGGAGCAAGGGTTTGGCATGGAAGTGGAGGCCTGGAAGGGTCTAGGTTTACATTCATCATCTCTTGCGTCTTTGTAAAGGATATAATGAAGGTCCTAAAAATCTTAGAAGAGAAGAAATCTGGAGAAAAGCCATAGTCCAGAGATAGTTACATTACTAAGACCTTTTTTCAAATGCTGCCTTCATATGCTGTTCAGTAAGAGCATGAGATCCTTCACCTCAATATACAAGGGGAAAAGAAAAATGATGTGACTCCCTAATATTTCTTCTGGCCTACACATAAAACATACCTGCTCTTTCCCTAAATTACATGAAATAGTCACAGGCAGCAAAAATGACTTAACATTTAAATGAGCTTGGTTTTGGGACCTATCAGCTGCAGAGGTACTCCAAAATTTAAGCTCTGATATAAGAAGAGGCCCATACTCTTTAGGATGTGGAATCCAGAACAACTTTTGAGATTCTTTCCTTGATGTAAAGATTGTAGAGGATGTAGTTTAGAAATAGAATCATAGAGCCCTCCATCAGCTGAGTTTACCTTGAAAAAGATATGCCAAGTCACCAAGGAGTTGTTCCCAAATAAATGATGACCAAGAAAAGGCAGCCAAATGTAACCTGTTAATTTTCTTCTGCAATAAATGCATCTGAGCATTTAATCTTATATAATGGCCTTTTGTGATATAAAATTAATGACCTGTATGATTTATTTTTTAAGGTCTGCTGTAAATTAGATGCACCAGTTGGATGTTTTGGGGTTTTTTACTGAAGAACCGTTACCTGGTTTGGAAATTTAATAAGGCCATTGAGCTTAATTATTGTGTCATTTCTGAAAGATATACAATTGCACTAATATTTAGAGAAGATTTCTAGGAAAAAAAAAAATATGCTAAACTTTTTTTCATATTTTGCTTAACTTCCATGAAACATGTTTTCCATTTAGCTTGAAATGTCTGGTTTTACAACAACCACAATGCATTTGGAACGCTTTCCACAAAACTGAAAATACGACACTTTAATGAATAAGATGAATATAACTTACAGTTCTGCCATGCAGTTCTGCAACTGTTTCTGTACAGTTCCCTAAGTGCTTAATCTTGGGCATTTACCACTGACGTCAGGGGGAACTAAGTGCCCAAAATCTCCTTAAGCACTTCTAGATGTGTGGTATACAAGGTCATAGTTTGCATTAAGTTTATTTTTGCATGTGTTTATTTTCTATTCAATTTCAAAATAATGCCATGTGGAAGTTTTGCAGCTTAGTAAGCCATTCACTTGGGAGCAAATTGAATTTCAGCCATTTAGTCTTTGAAATCAAAATAGAAAAGATAATAGTCAGTCTTGGGACCAATAGCTTCTGATCAGCAGTCTGCTGTACTCAATAGGACATTTGAATATGTGTTTCTTGAAGAACATTTCCTGTTGGTTTCTGAAGAGCTCAGCTTTGCTGCTCTCACTGGCTGGGGGGAAGCTGCTGGTCTGTGAAGCACAGAGCTCTGTGTACAAGAGGTTGCCAGGTTTTATGATCCCCTTCTGCTGCTAAATAATTTTTAAAGAAATGTAAACTGTCCCAGCTGTGTAGGAAGAAGGCAAAATAAATTAGAAATATTTAGAAGGAGCTGTGGGACATTGTGAATTTACATATTGAAAATACTTACGAATCCATTTTGACATTCACTATGTAACCTCTTCTAAAAATCAAAAGCTAGAATGGTGTTTGTAGGTACTTGTATCACAGAGTCACAGAATATTCGGAGTTGCAAGGGGCCCACAGGGATCACCAAGTCCAGCTCTTAAGTGAATGGCCCATACAGGGGTTGAATCCACAGCCTTGACATTATTAGCACCAGGCTCTGACCAACTGAGCTATGTGCATACGTGAAAACATTGTCATATCTAAAGATAAGGCTGCATATCAGTCATACAGTAAATTTTCTTTGTTTTCATTCTTTATTTGCATAGTCTTACATTGATTTTCACAATAAATAAATGTCTTTATAATAAGGATATAACTTTGAATATTTGGTATGTTTACTTCCCAGAGGTACCATTCCTTTTACTACTCTCGGAACATATTCCACTCCAAGTTTTGATTTTATTTATTGATGGAATGTCATGTATTAAGGAAATACAAACTTCTTTATCCTAGCTTAATTACTGCTTTCAGTATTTTTTCATCTTTTTAATACTTGGTACTAATCAAAGTCATAATTCAGTAGGCTGCAAAGAGCATCTAGTAATTATCTTTCATCAATATTTACTTTTACTTTTTCACTTTTGACTTCTATTAGTAGCTCATACAGTACCTAACGGTACCTGGTAGTGCATTCAAATAAAGTGACTACCTAGGGACATCAGAGTTCTTCTGACTGTTTTTTTCTAGTCTTTATACAAACATCTTCACATGCTGATGATCATTGTGCACAGCTGTATCTACAGATCTTAGTCTAAATTTGCTTTTCTTACTCTGGCAAAAATCCTAGTGGCTTCAGTAGTAATTTGCCTGTTAAGGTTTATACCTGTCCCTGATGGAGAAACCTGGAGTCCCAAGAGGAAGAAGGCATGTGAAGCTCACAGAACTCTCCAGCCCAGGAGAATGATGAGTCTGGTCACTCAGTGAGTGACAGAGCTCTTGGCAGGTGGGCAGCTTCTCCCTGAGTCTGATGGCTGTGGCATAATGAACTGGGGCCTTCCAAGGTTGCTAAATCTGGAGGCTAAACCTCATGTAGAAACAAAAGCCAAATCATGTGGTATCAATACTGTAGCAGGTATTTACTGCTACAAAACCTTCTATGGGCTGCAAGATCAAGTTTCAAGGAGGAAAATTCCCTACTTGCTTATGCGTCTAATTGGTTTCTCTGTAGCAGGTGGATACTTTTTGTGTTTGGCATGAGTTATATGCTTAGCATATAAAAGAAAATAGAGGAATAAGCTTAAATTGAAACAAGATGATTGGGGTTTGCTACTCTTAAAATACTGCTCTCTTATTTGGGGAAGCAGGAACTGAAGAGATTGGGAATGCCTAATGACTTTTCATATATAGACCTCATTGGCAGATATGCCTATGTAATTTCCTGCTCTTGAGAGTTTTATGACCTTAGGCCCTGAGCTGCTGTCTTTTACTGCAGCCCTCCATCTGCTGAAGAGAATGAATCTTGCAAGAAATAGATGTAAGAAGGGAAGGAGCTTTGTTGCTCTCCCTTAGCAAACTATTACCAGTTTCCTCAGATTTTTCATTAGGACACCTGAAGTGATACATTTTTTAAGAGGGTTTAATTATAGGTCTAGTGAAAGGTGAACAAAGAGGGAACTCAGCAGGCTAACAGATGTTGAAGTAAATGATGCAAAGTGTTGTTGAAAGAGCAGCCTTTTAAAAGATACATACTTCAAGATCTCTTATATTTTATCCAATAGTTAGAGCAAAGAAATTCCCTACTGTTTTCACCCCATAATGATAATACAAATCAAAAACATTCTTAACTGAGTATCAGTCCAGGCTCAATCTGTACTTTAATAGGTGGGTTGCTTGTTTTGCAGATGGTTTTGTAAGAAATATGTTTTTGTTATTTTTTGTTGTTTTTGTTATTTTTGTTTTGTTTTTAAAGACGTCTGAATCATGAAAATGTATTCCTTGTAGGGAAGAGAAGGAAGCTTTTACCTTTGATTTTCAATGTTTCTTTCCATAAAAAAAAAAAAATCTGTTTTTTTAATTTGGTTGTACATGACATTTTGTTATGTATTTCATTTGTCAAAATGAGAAAAACAGTGATGCAGGCAATTAAGCTTGAGACATTTTGAAACAATTGTTTTAACATTTCAGTTATATACTGACATAATGTTTTTGCCTTTTTTTTTGTGTGTGTTTTTTTTAATATGTAGGTGACTTAAGAAAGGGAAGATTATTTCTTGACTGCTTAGTGAAAAGGGATTGTGGTAGATGTTCTTTTACTTTTCTTCCCAAAGGCATTTTTTATGTATTCCATAGAAATTGTTAGTTCCAATAGGAGTTACTAACAGAAGAACTGTAGTGGACATAGCAAGACTGTGAAGGAGAAAGTAGAAGCAGCTTCTCTCTAAGAAAACAGAGATTCTCATAATTTGATTTTGAGAACTGGTCTTCTTTGATATTTCCATAATGATATTGTCAGAAAAATGGGAGTATGCTAGTAAATTCTGCTCATGTGCTAATGATTCCTTTTAATTTGTGTCAGAGGAGGAATAGTAATTCCTGTAAAAAAGTATTTAGGAGATGGCAAAGTATGAAAAAGACATGAAATATAACATAGTCAAAATTCTCACATTTTGATTGACAAAATGTCTACTTCTAAACTGAAAAAATGAAACCCCTTATCATCTGCCTCCATACTGGAGAAAAGACTGGACCATAAAGATGTGTGGTAGATGTGGAAAAAAGCAGTTGTGCTACTAAAAGATACAAGAACCAGCTTTTTCAGCAGTGAGAAAGAAGTACATTGATATAACTGAGCATAAAATATTTCATAAAGTTCTGATCATTCATTTGCTATAAAAACTCATTCAAATTGCAAAAGGTGCAAAAAGCCTATTTGGGATGAAAACGACAAACCATTCTCAGTGAGGTAGGATAAATTTCTTTAGTCTCACAAAATAAAGTCTGAAAGAAGTTGTAGTATCTTTCTGTAAATATATTTCAGGAGAAAAAACAGGGAAGAGGAGATATTTGAGGTAAAGAACAAATAGATATATAATGACCAGGAATAAATTTATGAAAATACAAAGATCAGTAACCAATAGAGAAGGGGGTTCTGAACATGGTTCCCTTTCAAAGTCAGAGAGATTTCTAATGAGTGCATACCAAAACTTTATGGAATTTTATGTAGGGGATACACATCTGCAGGGTACTGGTGTCCTAAATCTGGAGTTACTGCTGCATAACTTCACCTGCTCCTTGGGAGTCCTGTAGTGCAGTACTGCAGAGGAAAGTGTTTTGTCCATCTTAGGAGGTAATACATGAGTCCCTCAACACTGCTCAGTCTTCCACAGATAAACACCTTCCTTCAGGAGCAGTATGAGGGAAGGGTGTTGCCCAAAGTCTGTGATTCGAGATTTAAGAGAAGTAGATATGTTCACAGCAATACACTTTTTTTGCATATTCTGGCCTCACAATTTCCTTTTTGCTGTAATCTGAAAAGACACTTAAATCATGTGTGCTAGACTCTAAAACAAGTGCCACAGATTGTGCTGCCTGGAGAGCGTCCCAGTGGGCCTTTGTCCAGGAGACTTGGCTTGCAGTTTCACCAACAGTGCTGTCTGTGGTCATGGGTTATATCATAACTTTGCTGTTTCTGCTCCAGATCTCCCAGAGAGAGCGGTTTCTTAGCATCACAGTTGTGTGTCTAACCTGCTGGCTTCTGCACAGCCTTTGTGGCATGATTGTTTATCTACAGATTCACTCAAGGTTTTCCCATAATGATATTATGATAGGTGCTTACATAACCCTGCTGTACTACTTTGCAGTCTGTCCAAACCTTGCAGCATGAATGTCAAGAGGGTGACTGGTCATTGGGTTTTAAAACCACTGTGGCCCCTGTGTAGTGGAGGATTGAAAATGAAGCATCAAAGCACTGTGTTTGAGTCCTTCAAACATTCCCCTGAAGGGATATAGGTATGTCACGCACATCAGAAAACCTGTTCCCTAATGCTGTAATTAATTTGTGCTTAAGTACCGTATTTAGATTGTGCAGGCTCCTGAATATGATGTAATTTCAGTTATGGGACTAATGCATAAAGTTGGTGTGATAACAAATAGTAAAATTTTATCATTATTTATTAGTCTTTTAGCAAAAGCGCCTTAAAGCTAATCCAGAAATTTAATATCATTAAGAAAGTTCTAAGGATATTAAAAAGAAAATAAAAGGGGGGAGGGGGAATGGGACAGGGACATCACATCTGTGTGTCCCAGCACCCACTGACAGGAGAAAAAGAACCGCCTTTGAAAGGACAAATGAGCAGTGCTCTGCCACTTGAACCTGGCAAGCACAGTGACAGGTTTCCAGCTTCTCACTCTGTGCCATTCATCTCTTTTCTGAAATGTAATTTAATCAAAAGAAAGCAGACTCAAAACGAGGTTCAGTAGCAACAAGAATCTTGAAAAAGTGGTGAAATTGGTGGCCCAAATTGCTGCTTCAGAGAGACCAAGAAAGTTAGCTGGTCAGTCTGGCAAAGTAACTGTAACTGGAGGTGTGGGAGTGTGCTTTCTTGCTTTTGTCTTCCTGGAGCATATTTCAGTTTTATGAAAGCTGTTTACAGGGAACAAAGAACACTAAACACATAGTCCAGTGTCTCAATGTCTTTCTTTAGAGTATCCAAGGGATAACACGGCTGTACAGGCTAATTCAAAAACTGGAAGACTGATTTAGGAATATATGTAGGTCATCATCAGACTAACTGAAATGCCCTGTGGTGGGCAGGTAAGTAAAAGAGTGTCCATTCCTAGAGTTTGTAACTTTGGTGTTCTGTTGTTAAAACCTGAGTATACATGTATCCTACAAAAAATCTGACTTAAAGACTACAAGTAATGAAGACTACAACATATAATTTCATTTTATAGTTTTAGGATAGTGGCCAAACCAATTTTCAGGAGATTCACTTTCAATCCCAGTTCTTTCTAGTATTATCTCTGTAAAAGAACCTAACAAAAAAATCAATTTGTGTGTTTGGCCTCCAACAGATTTTAGAACAGTATTTGTTTCTTTATGGCTCTTGTCTTAGAGGGCGGTGACAATTTTTAATACATTTGCATGATTTCTATAGCAAGGAAGCTTCTAGCCTGGTTTGAATCACAGAGGGAGTGAAATTACAACTGTGTTATTTGAGCTCCAGGATTCAGGGAAACTGTTATTTATGTTGCCTGTGTTTCTTCACACACAAATAAAGACATACGCTCAAAGAGTTTAGCAAGAAAGAGAAGGATGGCTAAGGGAGCTTTTTACCCTGACTCATCAATGCCAATTGTACACATTTCTGCATCAGGCAAAGAGAAACTGCAAGAGCTCCTCTGCTCTCAGGACTCCAAGAAAAGGCAAGTCTTGCAGCAGTTGTTACAAATGCAGTTGTGGCTTAGGAATTGATTTTTGGGTAGTGCCTCATTAGTATAAATAAAATTTCTTTACTACATATCAAAAATGTCAGGTAATGGGAACACCTGAGGAAGAACCCAAATTTCTGTTCTATGTAAGATTGCTATTGAATTCTTTCTTTTGTTTCTGACGTGGTCTTTTTCTTTGGTTCACCAAAGCACTGATTAGATGTGCAGTATCATATCCCATGTAATTATTAGCATTCAAACACTGAATTATAGGGCAGCAGAGGTCACAAAAACACATTGTAGTAATAAGGACATGCATTTAGCAGCCAAATTTTGCTATGGCTGGAAACCTACTCTTTGTGAGGAGCAAGTGCTGCAGTGTTTTGCCTGGCATTAGTTTAATGTACATCTCAAAGTGATTTTTATCAGAAATTGGAAAAAATAGAAATATGAACTTTTAGATTTTCTTGGGTGATGTTGGAATATATATCTCCTACTCCAGTGTAAAGATTGAACAAGCAAAAAATTCACTCTGGTACAGTGTTCAGGCTTTTTCAATGCTGATGATAACAGCCTTGTATCCCTGCCTTCATGAACCAAGCTTTACCATGCAACTGACTCCAAAATTAAATGCCATGAGGCTCAAGAAATCATGGGATTTGTTAAGAAATAATAATACTGCCATTTTTTATTTGCGTGTATAATTTCTAAGTTGTCCAGACTAATTTTCTTTTCTCCCTGAGAAGCCACAGTAAAAGCCACAATCTTTATTCAGTGGCAGGACTTCTGTAATTGGTCTTTTAAAAAATGAAGTATGTGGGAACTAATGGCACTTATCTGTGAGTGCCCAGTAGTATATTAAACCTATTTAATTTCTTGCCATTGTTTGGCCTCCTTTGCTCTCTGGGTCTTAGGTACTTTGAATGGTTTATATTGCTTCCCTATTTTAAGGTCTCTCCACAGACTTGTTAGCTCATAAATTAGACTGTGCCAGCTTATGTGCTATACCCTAGGCTGATAATCCTTTCTCTAACCCTTCCTTGCTGATGAGGGAGCTAGTTTTGCATCCCTGTATGATGTATGGTGTGCATCCTGTATAGCTTGGATGAAGAATTGGTTGAAGAATGGTTGAATTCTTTCATTTTGGGAAAAAAGTGCATCAGCTCCTCTGTCTGCAGGACTTAGGACAATGGGATTTTCACCAGATTGTCATTTAGCTTTGATAAGTGCAGTGGTTATATGTGGCATTAACTGGAAAGTGCTGGGAGCAAGCTCTGTCCCTGCTGTTCTCTGACCATAACTTCAGAGCAGTGGTGACTGAGTTCATTGCTGGTGAGGGAATTTGGAAGGCAAATAATAAGGTTAGCACACCATTATTTGATGCAATCTGGGAGAGGAGCACAGAGTGGGATCTGGTCCTCATATATGGAGTAAGAGTCTTCTAATCATTTGATTTATCACTAGATGACCTTGAGAAGTGGGTGCATGGCTGACAAGACTACAGATTTCATTTCAGTACTGACCTAGGAAGAAAACAGTTGTTCTGTTTTCATCTCTTTCCAATTCTGTGTTACCACAGGATTTATAAACTGAATTTTTAAATCAATAAGATCTGTTTTTTCCCCTCTATAACTTCCATAACAATATTTTTGCTTTTAGAGAGATCATTGCAATGTGTGAATTGTCAGGCTTGGATCTGCTTGTTCAGCCTGGCTTCCGTTTAAATCTCCATCGGTTTAGACCAGAGGTTGGGGCTCTTCACACAGCATTGATGTGACACCTGTGGCCTTCCTGCACATCAAGTCCATCTTTTTCAGTGTTCCTTTTAGCAAATCTGCTCAAGTGTGATCTTGAAAACTGTGCTTGAGTTCTGAAAACTACAGGTATTGTGGCTTTTAAAACACTGCTAAGGTATGTGAAATTTCTGGACAGTACTTTCAAAAGGGAACAAGGATTTCTTAAAATACTACTTTTACCAGGTATATAGTTTATACAGTAAAGTTCAATCTGCATGTCTACACATGCAAGTACTCACCCATAATTTCCCCCAGAGAATTTTTAGGCATTTTATTTTCTTCCACTTTCTTTATTTACATCTCACTGACTGTAACCTTTATGTTGCTGCATTGTATGTTCTTATCTGATGGATTTTTTTAAGGTAACCTGGGGATGAGTGTTCAAGAAAATCACTGCTATGATTCTAGGGCTTCAATTATCTCCTGGGGCTTTGCTTTAGGAAGCATACTTTTACAGTTTCTGCCTTCATGAGAGTCTTCTGATTGAATAATAGCCTTGAATTCCATTAGGAACCGTGTGGTTTTTTCTGAGCAAAATAAGGAGAAGGTGGTTATTTTCCCATAAGCAACATGTTTAATTTTCTTGTAGTCTATCTTCACGTTACACATGTGCGGCTCCTGTTGTCATTCATTAATTTTCTTTTTGAGATCCTTGTTCAGTCATTATTTTCTGCCAAGTTCTGAAGAATGTATTTATATAGGGTTTTTTCCAACTCCTCCTCCTTCCTCTAAATTAATTATAAATTGAATCATTTGCTATCTGCTTGTCTGTGTTCCAAGTAAATGATAGTTGTGTGTGCATTTGATTGTCTTGGTTATTATTTTATGTATTTCATTTTCTGAAGTAATCATAGTTTGACAAGTGCTGTCCATTCTTCTGCATGTCAAAGACTGCACGCTCAAAGGGAAATTACAGAGAAAACGTGTTCCACAGATGGAAGTGCTACGTGACTAAAGAGCCAGGATGGCTTCTTTCCTCAGCATGCAGCTCTAACAGAGTTTTAGCTAAACTCAAACAAGTCTCTATAAATAAAGTAGGTATTTCCCTGCTACAGATTGGGGAAAGGGATGAATATGATTCAATGTAATGTATTGATTGTTTTGCAATTATGATTAAACTATGGCTACTTTTGCAGGGCAGTTGTAGTATAGGAAGCATTTTCTTTTATGTTACGAAGAGTCTTTAATGCTTATGGTTGACAGTTGAATCAGAGAAGCATAAATTCAGATGCTTACAAAAGAGTCTGAGCTGTGGTACACTAAACTAAGGTGTTTCTCTCTAGCCTGCCAGGTTGCCATGTGCGATTGGCCTTCTGCACTTTTGTACTGTCACTGGCCTCTTCACTAAGGCTCACAACAAACAGAGTAGCTGGGAACATAGAGGGTGGGTTTGCCTCATTTCTTTAAAGATATTTAAGGATATTACAGCATCCATGGGATTTTGGTATCTGAATGATTTTTGTATCTAAATACCATTCAGAATCTATCTATTTCTCTTTTTTTTGGTGTTTTTTTCTCAGTACATGTTTATACAGAGAAGTTCATCAAGAGAGATTTAGTGCTGAGCACTTTGGTCCCAGTCCAACATAACCTTCAAACTTGTAATCAATTGTCAAGCTCCTGGGTAATCCCATTGAAATACCTGTGTGACTCCTTGGCTAGAACAGAATAGACTTGGCATCCTCTAGCCTGACACTGTAGAGAGCCACTTGTCTAGCCAGAAATTGCTCATCAGAAGCACAAAAAAAATGGACTGTGATTGCCAGCTCTTCTTGTGTCCTCTGAGTCACTGAATAGTTACTGAACAGTAATGATATTTTATATCTGATGACCCAGAATCCAGGGGTTATGTCACCATTACTAAATAATTTTTCTAGTGGGGAGCACTGAGTGTTCACCACTGCATGCTGATTATCTTCTTGGATCAATGGCTTTGGGTAAGTTCTTTCAGATTCATTGAAATGTTGGCAGTTCAGTCTCTTTTATATAAAACAGTTTTGTGCCTCTCCTACAAATGAACAATTGGGAAGCCATTGATTTCACAGCCTGTTCATTTTACTGAACCTGATGGTGGATGAACAGAAGGAATGCACTAGGTAAACTTTTTTTATCCAAGGTCTCAGTAAGTATTTCACATAGCTTTGTGAACAGCAGACATTGTGCTCTGCCCAGTCTGGACATGTTGCTTGTTTGGGCATTGTAGTTGTCAGAGCTTTGGCATCTTGTCACTCTTGAACAGATTACTTTAGTTGTAAAGCTGAATTATATTTTATTGTGTTTTAATTATCTTGTGCCACACTGCTGGGATTTTTCTCTTCTCAATCTTGAGCCACAGAATAGAAGTAGAGACAGGACTCTATTTTCTGGTATGCTTGGTGCTGCCTGGAAAAGGATGTTTATTGTTGCACATAAATAAATAAAGGAGGGAATGTTTTGACTCTCTACATCATCATGAATATAAAATGAAGATGCTATATTCTGTAGGAAGTGTTTTTGGGTTGAGTGCACTCGTACTCCCAGGAATGCGTTAATTATTTCATATTTTGAATTCCCCTATTTAGGGGAAAAAAACCCACATTTTTTGCCTTCTGATGATAATGGGCTTTTTGCATGGCACGCAGAGGAAGCATAGCTTCAGTTTTCAGGTCTGGTTTTGTAGACGTCTTCCATGTTGTTGGGGAAAAGAAGGTGTGGATAAGAGAAAATTCCAGTAGATGTCTGCAAACTGCAACCCAAATTCTGTGATTAAAAAGGCCAAGCCAAGTGTGGCAGTGTGAAACAACAGGAGGTACTTTGTGGTTTGGGTTTTATAAAGCTTAAAAAGCAATGGCCACTATGTTTATCTGAGAACCAGTTAGAAAAATTGCACATAATTCCAAATAACCATAGCTGGGTTGTGTTTGCTTCTTGCTGGTTTTTTCCTTGTAAATGGATTCAATTAATGGTTTTATTATTTACTTTAAGATCTTGGCCATGCACCATAAAAGTAAATGGGCTTTTTTTCCAATGGTTTAAATGTGACCTGCTCTACAATTAGCTTTAAATTAGCAGCTAAAGTAAGGCAGTGAAACCAGCACTGGAGACTGCAGCTGTGCTGCCTTCAAGAGAGATGTTAAGCATCTCCTAAAAGTTTTTGTCAAGGGATGATTTGTACCCCACAAATTAACCACCCAACTCTTCCATCTTTCAAAGGGCAGATGCTTGCAGAAATGGATCCAGATAAACCAGATAACATTTTACAAACTCATCTCTGTTCAGCCTTCTGTTCTTATCGTCATATCTGCATTTAGTCACATTTGTATGAGAGTGTTTTTAAGGAAAATACCCAATAAACTTTTCAGCCATCTTTGTTTATGTGTATGGGTGATATTTCATAGACAATAATTCATTTGACACTACTAAATTAGCATTACCCAAGACTGGAAATGTTTATCAGTCCTCCTAGAACCCTAGCCCCAGTAGTTATACCAAAAAAACAAAAACAAAACAAAAAAAACAAAACAAAAAAAAACCAACCTACTTTGAAGTGCAAGCAGATTGACTATCTGATTTCTTTCTTCTGTGTTACTCCCAGTCATCCTGATGGTAAGAAGAGGATAACATGGGATTTTATTGTGTGCCATATATTGGAGTAGTGAGGGGCAGGGTAATGAACTTTTTTGCAATAATATTTAATTGGACAGTTATCAGGATTGTTCTGCCTGTGGGATGATGTACTGCCATGTTCATGCTCTATTCTGAATCCTTTTTTCCCTCTACATCTGTACAGAGTTCCTGTATGCATTTTATTTATATAATTTCATTTGCCACTCAGATGTACAAGAGAGAAAAGAACTTCAAATCAAACTTTGCATTTGAGGGTTTAATGGGCACAAAGCATTGAATAAAAAGTCGATTTTTTTTGTAATTAATGTGACTTTAAATCAGTCATAGATTTTAAGAGTTGGGGTAAGAAAATATATAATGTAGAATATTCTGATTAGTTACTAAGATTTTTGTCTTTACCGTGAGAATGGTCAAAGACTGGAATAAGATTTATAGAGAGGTGGTGGTACCTCTGTTCTTGGAGGGACTGAGCATTCACTTGGACATAGGTTTGAGCAGCTTGTTCCAAACATACCTCTTTTGAGACAGGGTTTGGACTAAATGGTCCTGAAAGTCCCCCATAACTTCAGTTGCTGTGATTCTGTGATTCCATTCACCATTTTGAAGAAACTCACTGCTAACCATGCTTTCCCTGAAAAGGAGTTCTTTCCCCCAATGTGGTGAGATTACAAACGTTTCTAGTAGAAGCTGTATTAGAACACATTTATGAAGAGTTACTGTCTCCATAAAATCTGAGAATTTTTGTCCTTCTTACCAAATTATTAAGAAAGTAACTCAGGAATTTATATAAAACAATGAAAAACGAAGAAAAAATATTTGTAAGACTTAATGAAAAATAAAACTGAAGTGAGACCATCTTTTCTGTAAATGCTGTGCAGTCAATGAAAAAGAGTTGTAAGTAACATTGCAACCCTAGTGATTCTGTCACTAAACAACTAATATATCATGAATCAAATTGATTCAGTGCTTCAGAATTTTGTTTGCAAAATGTGTTTTGCTGGGCTGTCAGTTAACATGGGAAGATGGGATAAAAAAGACCCTTTTTTTTTTTTGGTGGAAAAAAGGACAACAGAAATAACAGCTGCAGTTACAGCTGGTGAATGCAGTAGGTAGCCATGTAGCCATAACATTTTCCAAAATGAGATGAGCAATTCAGGACAGAATGGGGCAGGTGCAAGTCAGATTAGAATGAAATCAAGTCAGAGGAGACCCTTCAGCTTCATAAATTAGATGATTATTTCTGTGATGCATCCCATTCAAGGATATGATTCCTCCAGATCTAGTTATCTGTTCACAGATTAATGGCTGGGCCATGATAGTGCACTTTAACTCTATTTGGGAGCAAGATCAATGGTAAATAGAATCACCTTTGCAGTCACTCTTTGGTCTGTTTTTGGCCATATGTATGCCTAAATCATCTCTGTAACACAAGGATCAAATACAATGAAACAATTACAGGGTGCATTCCCAGGTACAAATTACTTTCTATAGACCACTTGTGTTAAGTTCCTGTGAAAACAGCCCAATTTCTTGGTCCTGCTCCAGTTGGCCTGGCTCAGGTCTGTTCAGTATTCTGTTTTTCACTTGTATCTCACTTGCAGCATCCTTTGGAAATGAGTAGCAGATGCCTGGTTTGATGGTGCAGGTCCTCTGATCATTGAGCACATATGCTCCTTTGTCATTCTGTCTCAATAATTGAAAGTACTGTCAGATGAGGAAACAAAACAAAACCCTACCAAGATCCTAAGGAAAAATTGTTTCTGCCCAATCTGCTGGATGATTTTCCAGTTTACAAACAGTTCCTCTGTACATTTATCATCTTCTATCTAGGGGAAGTCTGTTAGTACTGGTAGCTCTTGGAATTGCTTCCTGGCTGCCTCAGCCCACTCACCATTTTTTCCTTTGCTATTGTATTGTATTTCATGTAGAGAATTTTTCAGTTAGTAATCTAATTTCTTGGTAATAAAGAATTTTTTCTCACCTCCTTGATGTTATTCTTATATTATCTTATTTTCTTAATTATCTTATTTTGATATTATATTGTGACATTCTTACATACAGTTATTTTCTGGCCATTTAGTTCTGTACTACTGAACAGGAAAATGGTGTTAGTGGAGTAAGAAAATTCTTTTGGAGGTCTCTTTACCAAAATTTATGATGGGCATCTTTGTCAATTGGCAACCATGTTTTTCCACTGAAGTGGAAGCTCTGGTTCTATAATGATGCATTTTTATATATAGATATTTTTTACTTTGGTTTAAAGATATATTTAACTTAAGATTATTTCACCTTTATCTTTCAAAACCACCTGAATTGAGTCCTTTACCCATTTGGAAGTGTGCAGTCAAGAAAGAAAGCAAGATGTGGTGCAAGTTGTTAAAAGGTTGCTTATATCTGCTTTCATCATACAACATTGAAAATATTTCACAGCTGATTTTCCATGACATGTCATACCATACTGTTAGAGGAATATCTTGTGCATTGTGTCACTCTTAGGCAGCACAAGATGCAAAGGAATGATTTTTACAAAGAAAACAGAAGCTTTCTAAAGTCATTTAACATGTTAGGAACTGAGACAGCAGTTTCTATTCCTGATTCAGTGGCAGATAATGCAGAGCAGGGTGAAACATGGATTAATAAATGTTTATTTTCAAAGTTTTGACTTGGGGGATTTAACTCTTCTGTCAAAGAGATTTGGAGAAGTTACTAGTTAATGAGAAGTGATGGGACTTGGAGTTTGAAAGAACTGTGGGAACAAAGAGGCACAAACTCCAGTTGCAGAGCTGATAGCAGTTTGGGGAGATGAGTTATGGGAACACAAAAGGTTTGATGTTTGAGGATATGAGATGAATATTTTTCTGGTAAAATTAATTGGCTCTGAAAGATTAGATAAATGAGATCTATTAGAGCTTTCTTGAATCTCAAGAGAGCTGTTATCTACAAGGAAAAATGTGTGGTGATGATGGCTATTAGAAATGCTATTTTTACAGTTAATTTTTAAAAAAGTAGTCTAACAAAAAGAAGCAAACTGTGTGCTCATAACTTTCTTGTTCTGAATTATACATCCTTTTGTGATATATAAATGTAATGAATAGACTTAAAAGCATCCCTGTTTCTTTTTTGAAGCACATTCTGATCAGTTCTGGCTTGGATGTAGGAAGACACTTATTTTCAAAACTTCAAAAATAGTTGTACAGAGAAGGCAAGGACCATATCAGCTGGGATCTGTTCTTATTTTACCTCTGATTCAACCATCCTCAGGCTTTTAAGAGATTTATAACTAGACACTTGAGAAATGCTATCAAAATATGCAGTGAAACAAGAATAATCATTACCATGAGAGCAACAGTGAAAAGGCTTGTTGCCAGTTCCACAGACATCAACTAATCAGAGTAATTTAAGTCTTGGACACATTTCAGAAAGGCCATTTATATAACGACTCCAAGTGAACTGTCTAGCTTAGGAGCTCTTCCCTCTGTTGTTAATTTATCAGCTTTCATTCTGAGAAGAACAGAAAATGCTGCTAATAGTTTTAAAGAATTCTGTAGTAAAGGCCACTGATGAAATGTAGAGTTTTATTAGCCAGAGTTGTGATTTTCTAACTAATGTTGGGATTGGGATAGGTTTTGTTTCTCACCTTTGTGTCATACTTGACAGTAATAATAGCTGTGTTCCATGTTCCTCTTTTTCAGAAAGTCCTTTCTGCAAAGTTCAGTGAATGGCCTCAAAGAGCAGAGATGGTGTTGATGAAAAACACCCTTTCAATCATTCTGAGACATTCCCTAATTACATGCCTTATTTCACAGAACCTCCCATCTGAAATGTCTTTAGGCCCTCTCCACATTTCAATTAAGAGTATTCATACTAGAATAGGATATGTTAATGAGATTAGTGACCCATCCTTCCGGCCTTTGCTACAAGAAAGATCATTTGAAGCAATCAGTTTCTTCACATGAAGGTTGGGTCCCACAAACACGGTGATACTAGGCAGTGCAGCCTAACAGACTAGGGACTTTGACCAAGAAGCAAGTAAAAATATACCTCAAAAATATGTCAGGACTAGTTTTGTACTGTGCATGTGTTAACTTTACAACCAAACAAATAATAGGTTTTTTTGGAACCTGTTGTGTAACTCATATGAACAGCTGCGTTGATACCAAGCGGATTATCCGCAACAAGGAACAGCTACAATGCCATGCTTATTCAATATTAGAAACATTTTAGGCTTTTAGAGGCAAATATTACCTTAACTGGCACAATAGCAAAGGTTGTAAGGGAAAACTGTCATAACATTCCTTCAGCAATGAGAGGTTTAGTACTTTTTGTATAACACAATTATAAAAACCAGGAACATTACTTGGCTGACAGTAAAGATGAGGAGGGGAAGTGTTCAGGATGAAATGGAAGGGAAATAGGTATATTTTGTTCCAGAGCTATGGATTCTATAACACTGAAAAGAAACTTATAGAAAAGAGCAATTCCATGATATCAGCTGAGAAATACTTATTGAATTTGCAGATGAAGTAAAGGTTAGAGGATTAAAAGTACACTGGAGTGTTGTATTTGGGATGATCATGACAAATGAGAGCAGTATTGTGAAAGAAATGGAAGCCAATTCTATGTGAAATTTTATACATTCTGAGAGTGTCTTTCTCAGAATAGTGACTGAAACATTACAGGAGTGAGAAAGATGGGTGAGGAAGAGGATTCATATTTGAAGTCCTAAAGGCTAAAATCGATGTTAAGAAGAAAAAAAAAAGAAAATAAAGCTGTCTATTCTCTTCTGAGCTCATACATTCTGAACAGAAATTATGAATCCAGGCTTGCACACTGTATCCTTAAGGAAGGACATCAGCCATCTAACTAGAGCAAAGGAGAAAGCCAAGAAGGTGTAGCAAATGGGATCTTACATGTCTGGAAAGGGGAGAGCAATGTGAAAGGAGTTTGTTTACTAAAATGGTAGCAGATTGAAGTTGACCACAGAATATTTTTCAGTTGCATGATAAAGGCAATAGTTTTCTCTCCCTGTCCATTGTGGATAGGATAAGCAGTGCAGAACTTAGATGGCAGTAAGAAAAATCAGATGAGGGGGTTAGGGAAACCCTTGAGGCTGAATGAGCACTTTAAGCTCTACAGTAAATTACTTAATGACATGGAAAGTCTCCACTGGTAAAGATACTTGAGACTGTATTAAACAAATATCTGGCAAGAATATCTGAGGTTTAATTGAATCTTTCATGCAGAAGGATGTCATATATCTCTTGTTCCTCAATTTTCTAAACATTCTGTGAAACACATGAAAAGATACTCACTTTGTCTTTCTCCAGAGAGTCATTTATGTTTCTCAAATCATTTTAGTTTGAGGCATTTTGGTTGACTTTAGTGTTGAATAACTACTGCTGGCTTAATCTTTACTGTTGTTGCTTAAGTGGAAGCTGTGACTGAGGCAGAGGAATTCATGACATCATCCCAACAGACGCAAAGCAAAGATTATTTGGAACAGTTGCATTTGAGTTGATAACGCAACAGCTGGACAACAGTTTTTATCTGTTTGTCTTTCTATTTTAAAATGTTAGCCATGACAGTCTGAGTCTGTGTGCTGTCAGAAGGGCCTTAGGGTAAAGTTAGGGTTTCCCTGAGTCAAGAAACCTTGACAATGTCTTGCAGGAGGTCAAGGCTTTGTCTCCAGTCTTTATGTCCTCATATAATAGTGGGACCTTTCTTCATTTGAGTTCTTGCCTTCTGTACTATAGATGGAAATCCAGGGACTTTATAAAAACTAAGACTCATGAGAATTTTTCTTAAAAATAAAAACATATCAATCAGAAGTGGAGTAATGTAATACAAATGGGCTCCTGAGAGTTGGCTAGGCTAGTGGCAAATGCCTTGTGCTTATTTGTGATACAATTTAAGTCTGGAACTCATGTTCAAAGGTGCCAGGCATGCTCATGCCTTTTCCTCAGAATAGTAAATAACAGATATGTTTGCGAGTGTCCTTCAGATGTTGTAAATTTCAGGTTGTGTAATCACCCTGAGTTTCAAATTTGAGAATTAGTGCACATATTGCAATTACTCCTCTAGGATAACTGCTGTTTTGTTGAACAAAAATTTTGTTGCTTTTGTTGCTCAGGAAATCCTGAAGTACTAATTCTTTAAATAACAAATAAAATAATTGAATTCATATTTTATTTAGCAAGTGTAGTACCCTGTATAACCCAAAAGAGTTTTGGTTGGACTCACATTCTGTTCTGTATTATTCAGTACAACTCTGGCTCTGAATTCAATCAACTGCCCTGTCTCCCAACTTTTTTCTGGCAAACATCTTCCCTCAGAAAGCCAGTGGAGGTTGGACAGAGTACCTGCAGATTATTACATAATGTAGGTTCTAGATCAGTTGTGTTTAATTACATAAATATTTAAGAAAATCCTAGTCTCCTGAATTAGTAGATTTAAATTTTGTTATTTTTGAGGGTCTGACTGATTTAGCATTTATTAGGTCTATCCCAAACCTGAGAGAGATGGAGCAAGCATCTTGCTTTGCAGATGCATTTAATTTATTTTCTTAATTATTTTTTCTTCTACAAATAGTTATAGTGCAGGTTTCTTTTGTTTGTACTCTGATGGCACTAAACAACCGTCAGTTAAATCTTTTCCAAGTCCTTTCTAAATGTATTATTTTAATCCTCCCTTGAGCTCTTTTTACTCTCTATGATTTATTGAGGCCTTCTCAAGACAAACGAAAGCAAATCAAACCAAAAACCAAAACAAACCCATTTTTCCATCCTCAGATACTGGTGATTAATTATGTCGGTGTTCTCATCTTTTGAAAATGAATCAGAATTTGAAATCTTCTCAAGAAAAACTATAAGCAGACTTTTTTCTCTATACTATTCAAGCCATCAGGAGTAATGCATAGAGTATGTACTATGGTTATATGTGGCAATGTAGTGTAAAGCATGCAAGGAGTGTCTTGTCTAGTAGTTAGTGGGACAATAATGAAGATATTAATATTAAAAAATATATTAAGATTAAGAGTTAATTGCCTTTGGGAGAGAACTTGGAATAAATTCTTTTTTTGAAGGAGCTTGAATGAGTCATGGCTTCTGAAAGCCTGAGCTGGTAAACCTACCCCACAATAGAGGTGGTTTGTTTGTTTTTTTATTTACTGACCAGTATTATTGGTTTGATATATTAAAAAACCTGCCTGTAGCTTCTTAGAGCTTTCCAGCACATAGGTGATTTCAAGCAAAAGCATACAATTATTTTACCTTTTTTTTTTTTTTTAATGGTGGTATGAATTTTTATCAAAATTTTTGAAAGCTATTTTGTGGTTTTAGGAGTAGTCTTGATAATAATGTCTATCTGAACCAATTGGACCACAAAGAAGCCTGTTTACATCCCCTATGGTGAATGGCAGTTTCATGAAAAATCTATATAAAACAGTGCTGTAATTTGCCAGGCCAAATTGCTCCATTGTTTTCAGGCAGGAAAGGTGGCAATCTGGGAGCATCCTTTCCGATTTCAGTTTTGCCAGGTATATGATTATGAGGAGGTCTGATGCTTCTGGGTGGGGAAAAATCAGTTTTCCACCAGAACTGTATTTAAATATAATATGTATTTAAATATAGTATTTAGATATCAAATCATTCAGTCCTCTCAGAAACACCTTTGAAAGGAAGATGCCTACTACAAATAGAAACCAAGCTTTGCATGCACACGCACTTTATCTGCTTTGTGCATTAAAACGGAAGTCTGTATGAAAACTGAGGTCTAAAATTTTCCTCTGTATCTTGCTCTTCTGAGAATATTTAATATATACTCAGAAATTATATGGTATAAATTGGAAAAAAATCCATACTTTTTTGAATACAGAAAAGAACGAGTTTTCACAAATTTTCATTTACTGAAAGATCTTCAAAACAGGCCTTTCTGGGGTTTGGAGAGGGAGGAAGGGTTATTTTATTTTACTCTTTGATCACCATTTCTGTGCAGGTGATAAATGATGGTCATTCTTTGCTACTTCCCATGAATTATTACTCCTGCCCACAAGAGTGGATATAACACAGAAAAAAGAAAAAAATAATTTTCTTACTTGTAATTTTGCTTTCTCTTAGTATTGATTTAGTACTTAGCAAAGACTTTTTTTATAGAAAAATGGTAATCTGTCTTACACTTGCTCTGGCATAAAATTCCTTGGAGTTTTTTTATTTGTCTGAGTGAAAACAAGAGTGAGGATCCCATAAGGTTAAATTTTCACATATTGGCAGCCTGTTGTGTTTCTTTTGTTTGGTTCAAAGCTGCTATTAGTGCCTAAGTTTTGTTGTGTCTTCTGCCATGGAATTCTGCTTCTAGGCAAGATCCAATGGTCAGAGTATTGAAACTCAAATAACAGGTTTAAAAAAGAGATAGGAGAATTGCACAACCCACCCTCTAATCTAGGTCATTATTACAATGCTAGAATATGCAAGCAGCAAAACCATCATAAGAGAAAACAAAAGATCAAAAAAAGAGAGAAACAATTTAGCTTTTCCATTATGAAGATGCTATTAAGAAAATTATGCATCTCAACATTAGACATCTGAAGGATTTCACTAGTATTAATGCCAACCTCATTATGTGCCAAACTTGATACAATTTCAATTTCATTGTTTGAATGCAATCTTCATAGAGAGAAAAAAAATACAGCTCGTAGCAGTGAGATTGTAGACAATAAAATAAAAGACCACAGTCAAATCATCTTACATTTTCACTGAAAATCTTTCTGCCATTTTATTTGGATTTCATTTAATCAATGCTTTTTTTCACATTTGGACTTAAGATACTAGCAAAGTTTTGAACCATGCTGAATAACTGATGCCTGGTACCAGCTGCTAATGCTTCCTATGTAACCTGTATTGCTATTTGGTTTTGTTTATTTGAATCTATAAAAGCTAAAAATCTGTTTTTTAGCTGACTGTTTCAGGTATAGGGAACATTTTGGGGTGTGGAAGATTCTTCCTGGCTGCCCATAAAGGCTGGCAGGAAAAGCTCTAGCTAAAATTGCTTAAGCTGATGAGTAGCTCCATCCATATCAATATTAAATTTTGATTTTGAATAGCTTTTCAGGAAAAAATGGGATAAAAAAAAAAAGTGCAGAAGTTTCACTGTTTTGGTTTGTGGGCTTTTGTTTCCATTCATTGTCCCAGGGGCAAACATAAATTATTTATTTTGAAGGCTCTTGCTTCATCCCCCGTTAGATGTTTGTGCTAAAGTTGTATTGACATAAACATTTGCATAAATCCCAGTTCAAAAGAATATTTAATTGAAGGAGTTGTTAGAGAAACAGCTGCCAGGTGACATCCTGTCACTGCAGGGCTGGAGAGGCTGGCACACACCTAGAATTTTTTCCTTTCTGCCTGTTGTGTATAGACAGCACATTTGGCCAGAAATTGCACTTCATGTAGTAGAGAACGAAAGATTGGGCCAGATATTCTAGTCAGCCTGTGTGTTACTGACTCCTCATTAATTATTTAGCATGATTTTGCTCACTCACTGTGATCGTTCTTCATCCAAAAAAATCAGGAAGCTGTACAAATCTTACATGCAGAGAAGCACCCTAACATCCCTTTGCATATAAACAAACAATGGGGGGGAAATAAAGTTAATACAGTAATTTTCCAGTGTTAGGTTCTGTCTTATCAAAGTCTATTACTAAGCATAGTCAGAAGCATTCTAATCCCTGATATTTTGTTTCATCTTCATTTAAAAGGGTAAAATTAAAGTTGTTTTTTTATTTTTTTTTTAAGGAACAGCATTTAATTTTCATTATTCCTTCATGTCTCCTTACTCTCAATTTCAGAAAGTATGTGAGGGGATACCAGAGAGGCTATAGGTTTTTTGGGGGTAAAGAAAGACACATTTTCCCCCTTCTCAGTTGAAAAAGATAAGAAGCCCTCTTTTCACTGATGCCATGGTGGGAGTTGTCAGGGATAGACATTAGGCATTTCTTTTCTCTACACTGGTTAAATCCAGGAATATGATGGTACAAGAAACACAACACTGCTTTTATTAGGTTTCATATTTTATAATGTATTATTGCTGTATTCTGCAGGCAATGCCACCTTTGCCTAATACATGGAGCAAAGGGAAAGAATTTAGTATAGACCAAGATGATAGTTGCCCAATAAAAGTTTCATTTGCAACTAAGGCAGTGATTAATGCTTGACAGATGAAACAGTAGAAACAAAGAAAGCAAGAGTGTCCATAGATGCCTTTTAAAGGATAACAAGCCAATATGTTTTTTTTTTTCAGTTTTGAACACTCGGGATGGTGGGAGGAGATACAGAGCTGCTGGGTAGTAATGCATTTGTGGGTTATGTATGTCTTTGTTATGAATTACGTTGTTGAAAAACATAAATTAAATCTTCGGATGTACTTTTGATGAAACAATGATAAAGCATGTGTCATTCTGTCATGATTATTTATACTTGTCCATTCATTCAAGGTAGGGTAAAAGGTCTGGTTCTTAAATGTGTAGTGAAGCATCTAAATTCATGCCATGCTTTTGGTTTGCTTTTTTTGGTTTTTGCAAATCATGTTACGTGTCTGAATTTGACAATGTAAAGACAATGTGAGAGATAGCTATAGGATATAGGATATATCTGTTTTACAGGCAATATGCTTGAAAACTAGAAAGCTATCTTTCAAAAACACACACTAGCTAAAATACGGCTTCATCTGATAATGTTTCATAATGAAATGTTGTATGTATCTCTACATCAAAGCCTTCACAGTGGTCTTAGCTCACTGAATTAGGTGCTGGCTTCTTGGTTAATTTAAAACAGTCATGACCAGCAAAATGCTGAGCATTGCCATCTTTTGACACAGTAAAGCACTTGCTGACAAAATCATCCAGGTTTCATTTGAGATTACATTTTAGTCACTCCAGACCTTTCTCACAGCTGTCTCCTCTGTCTTCTAGATGTCAGTCCTCCAACAGCTGTACTTAGACATGGGTGGCATGATGCAGAGCTTGGAAGGAACCTTGTCAGTAAAATGACAGCAGTGTTCAGAGGCAAGGGAGTAATTTTCTAGAGAAAAAATACTGCAACATTAATTAGTCTTAATGAAGCAGGCTTTCTCCAAATGCAAGCTCAACAGTCGTGCTGTGCTTGAAATCCCTTGGGCCAGTAAGAGACAGGAGCCAAGGCTTTGATTCCCACCTCCCACCTCTCACAATGAAGGTAACAGCGCTGATGTGCATTGCTGGGCACCATTCACTTCCCAAAGAGAGGCAGTTCAGGACTTTTTCAGTCTCTTATTTATTTTTTTATTTAGCATATTGTTTTGACTAGAATGGTGCCAGTTGGAAGGGACTGTCAGTGATTACCTAGTCCAACTGCCTGACCTGTTCAGGGCTGGGAAAGTTAAAGCATATTATTAAGGGCAATATTCTAATGCCTCTTAAATGTCGACAGGTTTGGGGCTTTGACCACCTCTAAGAATTCTGTTCCAGTGTTCAACCACCGTGTTGAACACTGTAAAGCATTCAACCATGTAAACCATGTAAAGAAATGCTTCCTAATACCTAGTTTCACACAAAGAAAAAATGAAATCTTTATGCCATCATCTAAACCAAACAATATTCTGGTAGTGATTAGTTGTCAGCAAGCAATTCTCTTTGTTTCAATAATGAGAAGGTATATAACAACTGAAGAACATTAAATTATGCTGCCATTTTCCTTAGAAGGTGATCTAGATTTTAACACTACATAAAAAAAAGCATAAGAATATTTATAGAGAGATAAAAAATAAAATATAGTAACTTATATAAAAAAGTTTTAAATGGATCAGAAAAATATTTTAAGGGTGGTAAAGACTTGATTTTTCAGAAATTTCATCTAGGAACTCTGAGATAGTTGTGATAGGAGGAGTGTTTGGAACAGCAGGCATTAGAAAGGGCTAATGAAAAGGAAAGGGAAAAGGAGCTAACAAGTAAAGGAAATTATTCTTGAAGAATCCCTTGATTTTCATTAGAAGAAGATAATTAGCAATGAGGGTAGTTGAAATGATAGGACTAGGCAGGCCAGATAATTACCTGCAGGTGAGGATTTTTTGAGGCTTACTGACTAGAGTACCTTCTTTAGTGAATATTGCCTTGGTGAAACCTGGAGAATATAAATTCAGCAACTCTTACTGGTTCAGCAAAACTCCAAAACAGAAAGTGTGGGTATTATTTTTGCTCTTAAAGATTTGGACACTTTGCCTTAATTTAGTTAAGATCCTTAATATTTTACGAACCATGTATCCGTTTTACTTAATTTGAGTACTCCACCACAGAGACAGAATTTTTATTGTCTTGTTTCTTAGAGGTAGGTGTTTGGTGTTCTCCTTTCCTGACCTGTGATATGACTGGGACAAGAGCAGAGGGTTCTGAGTTATCTGGGGTGCCCTTAATAATCAGTTGCACATCTGTGCAAAATTCATAACCCTTATGATATATATGATACCTTATATGATACCTCTGTAGGTTCAGCTAATGGAGAGATTTATCTGCCTAAAATGATAGTCATTCAAAATGCCAATCTGTTTGGCATTAACATCTTGAATTCTCTGAAGCTAGCAGCAGGTTTGACCAGGAAAAAAAGGCAGAATCAAACTGGAGAGTCACGTTCTGTCTTTTACTTTTGTTGTTGAGTATCTTTTTATATGAATGATGTTGATGGCAGCTGGGGCCACTGCAGAGAATCCCAAGCTGTGAAAAATAGCAAGTACTCCACTCAAATTTAATTATGGTTTCCTATTTAAGTAGGTAAGGAGGTGATCAATATGCATTGGAGAGTATATAACACAGTACAATAGTACTTTCTGAAAGGTCAATGTTTTATATTTTTCCATGTTTTCAAGTTCTTCACAAATCAACATAACTGTTATAGTCAGACCTGATCATCAAAACAATTCTAGTGCAGACAAAAAAATTGATTGATCTCATTTAGAGGAGTGAGAATTTTTCCTGAAAATAAGGAAACTAATGAGAAAATATATTTTTTCCTTTTTTGTGTATGCATTAGGTAATTAGTACCTTACTAAAATTCTTTTTCAGCTTGAAAGTTTTTAGAAGTCACATTTCACATAAGAAATGGCAGTTGTTCTGGCATAGCTTGGAGTGCCCTTTGGGTATTTTCTAGTTCAGGCATTGTGCCTTAAGCTTACGGTCAAGATTATTTTTCAAAAGGATTGATGGCTGGGAACTGATGGGAAATTGCTTTCCTTCTTCTTCATCAGTATAAGGTACAGAATCACCTACTATTTAGAATAATTTCTCATAAAGTACCTTTGGAAATCTAGATGAATAATAGGCAGGGAAGAAAAGTGAGGATTTTACATTGTGCATATATCAAGGCTTTTTCTGTCTTAATAAAATCATAAATATATTAGGTCGTTTCCATAGCATGTGAACTTGAGACCTGACTCTTAGGTCTGTTTGTATATCTCAGTCAAAGACTTTGTGTTCCTCAGGATATTTATTTTATCATATGTGTCACTTAAAGTAATAAATACTATTAATAAAACCTATTCAAATTACAAAGAAAAGATTTTCTGAAACTTTAGAATAAAGTGTAATTACTGCTATTAGTAAAATACTGTGTTCTGAGGAGCCAGCCACAGAGCAGCAGTAAAACCGCATTCAGTAGCTTTTCAGCCTGAGCTATAAAGTTCTTCACTTGTACCTCGGGAGCCTGGACACTGAGCTACAAATCCAACTGGGTACTAGTGGTTCTTCATATTTTTAAGTAATGTGATGCCTTCTGGGAGGTCCAGGTATTGTTTAAATCTTGGCCCAGTTTTCACAAGTTCTTTGCAGGGAACTTTCTCTCCCCTTTTCTGGGATTCTCTTTGCACAGGTGCCGGCATCAGCAGGTTCCCTGAGGCTTCCTTGCTCTCATGATATCTCTCCCTGAGCTCTTGGAGCAGAGAAATGCTCTGCAGTTCATGTGTGTGCCTTTAGCAAATGGGATGTGAGCCATTTAGAAAATGGTGTTGTCTACTTTAATGTTCTTAGACATTTTTGTGAGGAAGCAAAAGGCAAAACTGAATGTATTCTGCTTAGAAGCCTTTGCTATAGAGAGCATTTTTGGTTAGTGTAGTGGAAGTGAGATTTGGTCAGTACATTTAATGATTTACCTTTAACTGAGACAGCAGGCAGTGTATTATTATTTGGCTAATCAGGCAAATACCTGCCTGTGCTAAACAGGTGGGTAGGAGTGTAGTTAGACTGTCTGGTAATGTGAGAGACTCATGAGGTTAGTCTGTTCTGGCACCAATGATTTTGATTGATATTTCTGTAGCTACTGTGGTATGATTTATGTGGAAGTAATGTAAAGGACATTCTGCTTTCTGACAATAGAGTCACAAGTACAGTGTAGGGACGGCAAAGTCTTTTCAAGTATATGAAAATAAGTATAAAGAAATTGCTTAGGAATGTTCTCCAACATGCTGTTAACTCAGTTTGCCAAGCCAAAGAATTTCTGGATATGAAGAGGATAAATAATAACTGCTAGCAAATATTTTATAGTAAGGAGAAATTTTATCTATTTCTATATTTGCTGGAAAAACTAAAACCACATTATTTGGTGAACATGTTAGTGACACTGGTCAGAGATAGACTTGGCAAAAGTCATCTGCACCTTGGTTAAAAAAAAGTTTGGCCATCCACAGTTGATAAATAACTGAATTGCAGAAGGTTATGCCCATTCCAACTGGTAAATTAGAAGCTTTGCTAGACCTGTGGTACAGCATTACAGAAAAAAACATATACACTGAGAAAGGCCTAAATCCATAGTTCATGTGTTTCCAAGGCAACAAATAATTGTTATTGCTACATTTGGACTTACAGCTAGTTAAAAATTCAGGAATTGTAAACACAAGGTGAATTAGTCAGTATTTCTGCCAAGTTTAGTTATTCAGTCGGCCAAGAAATCTACAAAAGAGAAGATGAAACAAAGGACAAATCTTTAGAGTTTTATATCTGCATTTTCCACTTCTGTATGTGGTATGGGAAGTGTTATAAAAGGCAGAATTTGTTGCTGTCATTGCTTTCTTGATCAACTGCTGCCAGAATGTGACAACTAAGAAAGAGTAAAATTTGAAGGATATATCTTGGTCACAGGTTTCTTCCCAGCAGTGAGGCAGAGTTCTTAGAACAATATTAAAAGTAAGAATATCTAGATGCTGTGGAAAAGAATAGAAATGTCAACTATTGAATCAGATAGATTCCAAATATCTTCATTTTAAAAAATTTCATTTTCACTGAACTCACGTTATCAATAGTTACAAAAAAAAAAACCATCAAAAAACAAACAAACAAAAAACCCAGACACTGAAAAAAATGAATTCTGCCAATAAGACTTCAAACTCTTTATCCTGCCACATTTATGGGAAAAATAATTCATGATCTTGTCTTGCAGAGGGTTTGAGAAAGGAGAGGTGCCATGTTGTGCTTTTCTTTTGAAGAGTAATTTTGACTAGGATCTGATTCTTAGTTTATTCAGTTTAGGTGAAATCCTGACAAGATTGGAGAGAGATGGAGAAGAAGGATAAATTCCTGGAATTTTTTTTTTCTTAGAGCAACAGGTTGAGCAAGTTGTAGGTGTGGAAGAGTCCAGAGGGATATGCTGTCTGAACAGACTGCCCTGTTTCATTGAAAGCCATGCTGGTTCCCTCAGGCGTTTTTGGTTGCACAGTGCAGCAGTAAGAAAAAGATCTTCCGAAATAATGGCAGGGCATCATTAAACCAGTTAATAAATCTTGCTAACCTCTGCCTCCAGTGTGTTCCACTGAGAACAGTGGTTGGAACCACTAGTTCAGAGATTGCCCTTCTTAGGTGATTATGAAACCACCACGAGTAATAACACTGCTTGCAGGTGCACATGTGCCCAGCCAGGGAGCTTCTAGGTCTCTGACCTTTGCTCTGCTGCACAGGGGTCACAGGCTCTCTGAGAGAAGTTTTAAGAGGAAGAACATGGAATAGAGTTAAAAACAAGAATAGGAAACTACAGGAAGCAAGTGTGAACCTTGAAAATAACAAAATGGTTGCAAACATTTATTTTTCTCTGCATAAACGTGCTCACAAACATATATATGCCTGTGGGAATGTGGCTAACTCCATCACTTCAAAGATATTACCTGTAAGTTTTTCACACAAAGATACTTACTTCCTTTGTTGTATACTTTGTGAGGAAGAATCTGGCACTGTAGTACAAGACATCCCAAAATTGGCCCTTGCTGTAGGAAGTAGACTGGAACAATTCAGGCTTTCTAAAGTCGATAGCTAAATATTGAAGGCAGAACATATTTAGAGCCACAGAAGTCCATCTTGAAAGGATCTGTTGTCATCCTGGACTATATACTTCTTGTCTTGCACCCTCAGTGGATCTTGAAAGAAGATGAAAAAGTGCAGCCACAGTATTGTGTGGGGAATAGTAGAAGGCTGTAAGCTTGGAAACCCAAGAAATAATTGTAGATGCACAGATGCAAGCAATGCTGCAGATGGGATTAAGGTGGGGAGAGATCCCAAGAAAGTGCATTTTTTTGGATGCTGTTGAAAACAATGTGGAAAACGCACAAGAAACAGTGTATGTGTAGTTTTTTGGCAGGTGTGATTTGCAATTCAGTGTTTGAAGTGGAGACTACTTGGCCAAACTAGACTGTGGAAAAGAAATGAGCAGAGTAAAAACAATCAATAAATTCAGTAACTGCAGAGAGAAGCACACGTAATTAGTGCATATCCACCATGTGAACTTGACTCTGCATGGACAGCTGAAGCTGACACAAGAGATTTTGGGGAGCGCTCTGGTGTCAGGCATCCTGTTAATTCCCTTAGATTAATTTTTTCACCTTCTGCACCTTCATTGACCATATCATTTGCTCCATCTGGCATAGTATTCAGTACTGATTTTAGAGTCTCTGAACATGCTTTTGTTTTGCTTTTTCCTTTGTACTTCACAGTTTAATGGCTTACTGCCAAATGCTACACCTAGAGGCAGAAAAATATGGATATTAACATGGCATGGATGGTGGAAATGAAAATCCATGACTGCTGTGTGGAATCTACATTAACATATTCAGAAGAATATGATAAATATTCTATGATTTTGTGAAATGATTGCTTTTTTCCATTTACCTTTTTGTGTGTACTTTGTTCTCATTGACATCAGTAGAAATTATTCCTGTGGATCTGGCAAATACTGTGCCAGAACTTTACTGGCTAAATTATGCAACTGATCATCTCGTTGTAAATGCCTTGTTTTAGACTTAGCACTCATCACCCATCTTGAGCTGTAGATCAAGACATATGTGTCCATGAATGAAATTTTAATAGTAAAAGAGCTTTACAGAAATGTCATTTCTCAGTCCCAGTGTTAGATACACTTCAGATTGCTTCTGGCCCTACAATATGCAAGGAAACTTTTATGTGGCCACAAGCTGCAAAGTGTTTGATTCAGAAAGGCAAGAGGCGGATAAAGCCTGTGTTTATCTCAAAGGCAAGAAGCAGTTTTGTGGCTGATGGTGCACCATGGTGTGCTGAGGAATTGACTGGCTTGGTCGAGCTGCTGTGCCTTGTGTAACCCTGCAAACCTGGCCCCAGCAGCTCCCTCTTCACATTCTCAGTTGTTTGTGTGACTGATTGTTTATATTGCCAACCATACACCAGAAGCTACCTGCTTTGTAATCAGCACAGGAGAACTCTTTGGTTTGAAATTCACAAGTTAACTATCTTTGCTGTGTTCTCTGTTAAAGCACTTGTTGAAATAGCAGTGAGTAATAGGAATGAGACATTGCAATATGAACTCCTATTTCCAGTATTGCAAAATGCAAAAGGATATGGTTATTATAATCCCATGGCATATCTTATTTTTGTATCTCATTTCTTGTTATTGCGTAGTATAAAATAGAAGAAAGTTTATTTTTAAAGATATTGTCACATTTTGCAATCAGATCATTTCAATGTGAAAAGGAGATAAAATTTGGATTTATTCTTGCACAATTTGCCACAGTGTTTGGTAGAAATTGCTAAATTTGTCAGGGAGTGTTGTCCACCTACAGCTTAGCTAAATCATACATTTTTCTTGCACAACACAGCACAAAAGATGATCGAGGAAACACCTGACCTAAAACTAAGGCTTAATTTTCCTGCTTCAGGCCTATGTGTCACTGTTCTTGAAGGCAGAGAATAGGCCAGACTGCTTTAGATTGTTTTTAGCTTCTCAATTGAAGCAGAATCTTGCTCTGTCATTAGTTGTTGTGAGCATCTTAGTAGACCCATTGTTTTCACTAGGCTTTCTTATCTGAATTGCAATTATTTCTGTGAATAAGCATTTGTGGTAGTGAGCTCTTAATCAGTGTGGCAATTGCAAAGTGTTAATAATGTGTGTTTTGCATGCAGGCACACTGACATTTGCCCTCAGCCTCACTGTGAAACTCTTACACTGTAAGTGGGAGAGACAAAGTCCTGACTTCCATGACTCCATTTCCCCATTTTATATTTCAGAGTGGTGTGCAATCAAAACAAGCATTTATTGAAGCCCTTCCTATATTGAAAGGATTGCTTTGAGATATTAATCAGTGAAAAAAGCAAAACTGGCCTTTGGGTTTCTCCGACATCATGTAGGATTCATGTCACTGCATCCTTTTTGTTTTCTATCAATTCTCTGATTTCCTTGGCTGGATGAAAGCTTTGAATGAGTGTAATCTGTAGAAAATAACAAGTCCAGATGTAAATTGGAAGTTTCTGGTTTGCACTCATGTCTGGCCTGGTGTCTGCTCAGCTTCTTCTTTCAATATTGCTCTCTGTGGAATAGTGTTGCTCACAGTTCATCAGTAAATATATGGGACAATCAATGATCTTACTTGTTGCTTTTATAATTACATGACAACTCATTTAGGAGTACAGGAGTTCAGACCTCTCCAACTAATGTATTTGAGCTATGAGAATACCAGTCAGTGATAAGTTAAAGGCATTATGAGAATATTTAATTAAAGAATCCAGTAACTCTGAACTTTCAGATTATAATTAAAAACATCCAATGTGTGATTGTTCACAGTATGAAATTTTATTGCTCCAATTGTGATAAGTGCAAGGAAATCTGACCTATTAATAAAAGAAGATTATGTTTCTGTCTACTCTAGAAGACAGGAGTGGTTGTTTCCTCCATTCTAACTCCAGGGCTCTCTGTGTTCTTACATTGCCAGCAATCTGACATGGCTCTGGCTTACCCCAAAAAGAAATTGCTAGAATTTAATAATCTTGCTTTGATTTTACCCCTCTGTATTTGTGTTAGTGCTAATTATTACATTTTTTCTTTGAAGAGGAGTCAAATTCTCTGAAAGTGGTGAGAGGAAAGGTGAACAGAAATGCTGCTTTGTGGATGTCCTCAAGTCCTTGCACAAGGTGTCTTGTAAGAAATACCAAAAACTTGGTCATATTGCAGTGAGGCAGTGAGGGGGATATCAGCGTGTCTTCAAAAACAATGCTGTAAAGAGGTGAATTGCTTTTCTCTCCTTTGTTTTGTTTTGTTGGTTTGTTGTTTTTTTTTAAATAATTCTACTCATCTACCTGATGCAGTAGACAATGAAGATCCAGTAAAATGAAGATTTTTAATACCATAAATTTATGGGCTACTATGTTTTTTCTAGTGACTGCTGACTGATGATGCAACTAATCTTATTTTACTGGTTTTCTTTTCTTAATTACCCACTGAGAGCCACTTGAAAGGAGTTCATAGAACTTCAGGCCCACAAACAACAAATTAAAAACTAAATTCAGCTAATTTAGCCAGAACTACCATCAAGTATCTACATGGAGCTGGGTTCTCGATGCTTTTTTAGGAAAGATAGGAAAAAGCATAGTGCAAAATTTATACCACAATAGTAAATTTTATAATATTTTCCCTGGAATAATTTAAGAACACCTAAGAGTGTGTTTTTGTATCCAGTCTGCCTATATTTGTGTAGTTATCTTAGCAGACTAATCGGCATTCTCATGTTCTCAGAGTATTGTCGTTTGTTATGAGGTAAGATGACACACATCTCTAATATTTTATTGCAGTGGTTTGGGCCTAAAGAACATTTGGTTTGTGGAGAAGTCAAAATCTGGCACAAAGATGCCATATTTCTCATAACATGCAGGTAATCTCTTGGGATTTTGAAGTTGCAAAGTTTATCTTTTCAGTTTGAGCTGCCATTGTCTTACAGTAAGGAGTAAACTCCTTTTGCTGTCAAGACACTGTGTGGTAGGAGGAGTTCAGCTGTGCTTTTCATCTGGGATTGTTTAGCTACCTGCTGCTGGATACAGCTACATGTGTGCTTCTATGCTCATGTGACAAGCTGCACATAGCAAGCATTATACATGACCTAAAGATAAAATCTCACTTTAATGTCTGTCCAGTTCTATCTTTTAAATAAAAAGGGGAATTTAATAATGCCTATTATAAAGCAATTGCTAAAAAAAAGTTAAAGAAATAAATGTAGGTAAGGATGAGCACTTCTATAATAGCCTTGATGGTAGAATTCCTATGCTGTTTGTGTGTGTCACACACAGAATCACACACAGAATCACTAGGTTGGAAGAGATCTCCAAGATCATCAAGTACAACCCTGCCGTAGCACCTCAAATAAACCATGGCACTGAGTGCCACATCCAGTCTTTTTATAGACACATCCAGGGATGGTGGCTCCACCACCTCCACGGGCAGACAATTCCAATAGTCTATCACCCCTTTTGTAAAACTTTTCCTAATATCCTATATTTCCCTTGGTGCAGCTTAAGACTGTCCTCTTGTTCTGTCAGTGCTGCCTGGAGGAAGGAACCAACCCCCACCTTTCAGGGAGTTGTAGAGAGTGATAAGGGCACCCCTGAGTGTCCTTTTCTCCAGGCTAAACAAGCCCAGCTCCCTCAGCCATTCCTCACAGGGCTTGTGGTCCAAGCCCCTCACCAGCCACGTTGCCTTCTCTGGACATGCTCAAATGTCTCAATGTCCTTCCTATCAGTGCAGCTTGATTCATAGCAGGTATCACTACTCGTTTACTGAAGAGCACATGCTTTTTTTGCCTTCTGCCTAAGGTGAGCAATTAGTTTATGTCAAAGTATTTCAAGTTTGGACCAGTTTAAAGTTTGGAGCATTTAAAGTTTCTCTGTTTTATGCTGTACATAGGCTTCTCAGAGTGAGACTACGGTTCAAGGATTGGCATTGGGCATCACAAATGCATCTTATCACTTTAACCAAAATGTATAATGGGTGGTGAAATGTATACAGAATATTATTTAGTACTGAGAAAGAAGTCGTTTCAAGGGATAAAATGGTGAAGATTATTGTATCTTTCATACTAAAGGAAGAAAATCTAAGCTGTTTGTTACAACAGGGCTTTCTCTAGTCACAAACAGCAGCAGTGGCACCCAAACAGCATAGCTGTGTGTCATGGTTTTAAAGCCGTAACTAAAAAATTACTAAAAAACTTACTTATTTCTTGCTGTGAGATATAGATTAGAACAAGAGCAAAACGGGCTTAAAACTTAAAAGGAATAAAGAACGTTTATTAACAAAAACTATAAGAATAAGAAACCAGAATAAAACTTCCAGAAAACCCTTTTCTCCCCTACTACCCAACCATTCCCTTGTTCACATGACAACATAGAGACAAAAAACTTTGGTGTTTAAAACAGTCTCAATTCTTGCTATAGTCTTCTCATCAGTCTTTGTAGAGAAACAGAAGTCTTCTTCTGCTAATTTATGGAGTTTCTCACAAGAAAACTAATTTTCTTCATAGCTTTCTATTTCTCTGATGCCAGCTGCTTGAAAATCTGCCATCAGTTGTCTCCTCCCATTTCACATCACTCTGAGGTGTGTATGGGTCAAATGAGTCAAGGGATGTCATTTTTAAGGATGAGTTATTCAAAGGCAAAAGTTCTCTTCATCTGTTTCTGTGAGCTTCTCTGGAAAACAGAAATTTTCTCTTTGCTTCTACAAAGCCACAAATCTTCAATTATTACTTCTCCCACTCTGTTCCAGCACCTCACTGTATTATAACCACTTCACTTTTTGCTCAAAATCCACACTTTGAACACTCCATTCCTCCCTATATACTCTGTCATGAGTTAAAGGAGTTTTTTCAGAACACTATTGTCCATCTCCATAGCTTTAACAGAAAAATATTTCCACTTATTAAAGCATCTCCTTATTCTCTACCTCTTCTGAAGCTTCTTTACTGTCTCTGATAGTTTATAAAGTCTCTTTACATGTTGATTACTCTCTTTTTCTTTCTCTGGATAAAAAGATTAATCTGCAAGTCTCATCTGGGTAATGAAAAGGTTAAAATCTTGCCCAGGCTTTGTAGATGGTTCTGTGATCTCTGCCGGAGCAGCAGCTGGAGCTGTCTGCGATGGAAGATTCTTCATGGCTGCTCTGGAGAATGTGGTCGCTGTCTCAGCCCGCTGCAGGTCAAGAGCTTTTTTCTTTCGTTACTCGACAGTCTCTGGTGAATTCAGTCACAGCAAAAAAAACTGCAGCGGAGCCAGGGACCGGCCTGGCCCGGGCAGAGCCCAGGACAAGCCCCGCAGGCCCCATCTCCCGTCCGGGAGCTGCTGGGCCCAGCCCAGCCCCTGCCTGGGCCGCATGGCCTGGGCAAGGGATGGAAAGCCAGCTAAAGCGCTGTTACCTTTCACAGCCAGGGAACAAAGAGACCAAGAAATTCCCAGGCTAAGGTCTTAAGGTGGTGTTCACGGGTTGATCTCAGTTTTCAATGGTCAAAACTGCTGTCAATTCTTAGAAATGGCCAGTTGTTGGCTGGGAGAAAAACTCCCACCAGCCTCCAGCAGTTTTAACTTCTTTAGGTGTTTCTCTTTGTTTTCTCAAATGCCAGTCTATCACACTGTGCTCTCTCCTTGGCCCATCCTACAGGCAAGGAGGACCTGGAGACCTGCTGCACCACACAATAGGCAGTGGGAGGACAAAGCCCAGCTCCTGGTGGTTGTTGCCCTTTCTCCCAGTCATCCAAGCTGAGCCCTTTGACTCCAGCAACAGGCTTTTTATTACTGATATGGAAAAGTGAGTTTTGCCTTTATTGAGAGGAAGTCCTGATAGGTCCCTGAACCTAGTGTGGGAGCCAGTATCATGACAGAATGGCACCAAATCTGCAACTGGTGTATAGCTCAGGTCACTTGAACAACCTCCTAAAATAATGTATGACTTCATGGCATTTACCTTTCCCTTGTTTCTATGAATTACGTACTGAGCTTTAAGGTAAAGAAGAATGGATGGCTTTGAACATACCTAGGAGTCAGAACACCTCTGGAGATGTGCTTAGTCATATGTGCAGGGAGACATGTATGACCTGGGTGGAAGGGAGAGGTTTCTCCTTCTTTAGCCAAGGTTGTGGTAGTGCAGTTCTGTGGCTCTCACATGCTCTTGTCCTTCATTTTGTACCTGTAGCATAGGCTGTACAGAATTCTATCAAACAGGAACTTATTATGCACACTCTTACTAGAGATCCATGGTAGACAGGCTTATATATAGTCTGTTATTTTTATATGCAAGACAATCTCTCCAGTCAAAACAGGGTTGGGGGGTTTCTTTTTTGTTGGTTTTTTTTGGTGTTTTGTTGGAATTTTTTTGAATGTGCAGAGAGTAGTAATGACATTTTGTATGTCCAGTGTGTCAGACTGTGTTTTTGAGAAATTCTGATGCTGAGATTTTTACCTGATTCTAAAATCTTGTAGCGATAGGTTCTGTACTACAGGCTAAAGTTAGAGTCAACAAAAGGGATATGGGGCAGGACCATGCAACCAGGAGGAGGAGAAAGAGGAGGGTGGCTCTGGTCACAGTGACCTGTTCACTTTTACAGTGACCTGTAAAAATTCTGTTCAGTGGTCTTGTCAGGTGAGACTCTGGGCCATGGAAATATCTTCTTCCTCAGCCTGTCACCTAGCTCTGGAAACAGCGTAAGAGAGGTCCTGCATTCCATAATGTATGAGCTCTGTGCACTCATCAAGATCAGTTGTGTCTCATAAGTAGTTTAACTGTGTATTCAGACATAAAGCATACTCAGGAATTAGGTACATTTGCATTGGCTTTTCCTACCTTTTAAGAGCCATTCTTTATGAACATTTATTGGTAAAGAGCTTATTTTGGAAGAAAAAGAAGAAGGAAAAGGTGAGAGGAGGATGGGGGGAGTGGGATTGTTGAATTCTAAAAAAAGGATGAGGGAGGACCTCACTTCTGTCTGCAGCTAAAAATGAAAGGTGTTAGGACAAGTAGAAAGGGCCACAAGTAGCAACAAAAGAAATCTAGTTAGACTTTAGGGAAAAGAGGAATCATGAGATTGGTCATGGTCTTAACGACAGATTAGACCACAAGACCCTCAGAGGTAATTAATCTCTGAAAAACAATTCCAGGGTTTTTTGATATGTTATGTGTCATGTACTGATAACCTGTTATGTCTCTATGAAAAATGACACTGGCTCCTATTTTTTGCTTACAAAGACATAATTCTCTTTAGTCTCTTATCCTTTCTGCTGCTTTTCGTGATTAGTATTGTCTTTAACATAAAGGAAAAAAATAAAGTTTAGTTTATCCTGCTTTACCAATCCCATAATTGTGTCTTCTCACACTAGAAATAAATCATGATTAGGCACAGATAAATTGTTCAGTACAGCAAGTCCACCAACTTCAATGTTACATAATATTCATCTGCCAGGATTATTAGATTGCACACATGTGGCTCACTGAGTTATGGTTGTTGATGGAGTTTGTCTGACAAATGTCCTGGCCACTATCCACATTCCTCCTGTTCTGAAAAACAGAGGACATGAGTCTACAAGTCTGCTGAGCCAAGTGCTTTCGTAACCTTTACATTTATTTTCATCTCTTTATTTTGGAAAGATATCTTCAAACTGAACTTTATGTTTTTGCTGAAAGACTTATTTGTGCAAAAATCTAAATATAAAATATTCAGTACTTCCTTTTTTTCCCCCCTAAATTATTTGGAAGAAATACGACAAAAATTTTGGAGGAAATAAACAAAATTTTATTTGAGAGCTCAGATGAGTAAATGACTATTCTCAATACCAACCTGAAAACTCAGCTGTGTTAAATCTTTGTCTGAAATGTGATCTTAATTTAAAAAGGAGGAACAGAAAACATGGAAAGAGAAAAACAAATTTTTGGCAGGAACATGACTAGACAGTCAGTGGAGTAGAAAAAAAATGGGAGTTCACTGTCTCCAAAGTATGTCATGATCTCACAAATGTCACTAATTTCTTCACTCTGAAGTTAACTCTGCACAGAGGTTGGGGCTGCTCTGGAAGACTCCCCATAGAATAATGAATAACCTATGTGAAGAAGTCTGTGTGTGTGTGGGCTACAAAAAGGGTAAAAAGGTTCTGGTTCATGTGCTTTTCCTGACAGTTGCTTTGTTGGGAGCTAAGTTCTGTCTTGGAGCCTGCACAGACATTTTTCCTGCTATGCAGAGAGGAGAGAGGGTTTTGATACCTCACAAACCCTGTTTGCTTTTGCTGATCACGAGCTCCCTGTGTTGTCTGAGTGTGGAGGAAGGTCTTATACTGTCTCTGATCAAAAGTAAATGCTAAAAACTGTGAGACAGCCTCATACAGAAAAATTTTTGGCATTGAATCAGGTCAGTGTTCAGTATTTCTAGATTTTTTTGCTCTTCTGATTGTACCAGCTATTTCAGATGTGAAAACCATTATGGTGCACCTTACACACCTGTTTTTTTCTAATTTTAAAATTTGATGAGGTTGTTTCATTTGGATTTTTTTCCTTAAATCCCATCTCATTCATTACAAATCTTTAGTACCTGTTGTATATGTTGTTTTAATTCCTATAAAACCCACTCTCTTCTTGAAAAAATGGAGAATGAAAAAAATAAAACCTACAGATCTATGTTTTGTTTTGTATCTGTTATGCATATGTTTTGTTTTCTTGGAAAATAAAAGTGGAAGCATACCTTGCTGATTAGTTGCTGTTCTCCAATAGTAATTTCTACAATATACACCTGCCTGTTTCTATCAAAAGAAATAAGCTTTAGGATACAACATAAGATCCTAAAAATAAGTTAATATACAAATAAAAATGTGAAAGCTAGTGTTTCAAGATCCCACTGTGACAGGTTGTTCTAAACTCTGCAGGATTTTTGGGGGGTTTATTTTTAAACTCTCATCTGTGAAGTTCTTTGTTGTAAGATTCCTGTATTAATCTCTCCTTTCTTTTACTAAAATGTATTCTGCTATTCACTTTGCTGCTGCATATAGGTTAGACTTCACTACTGAGTCTTTGTGAAACCTGGATTTTTTTACATCAGGAAACTACTGGAAAAGCTGTGACAATGAGATATAGTCATAACTGTCCCTTATAGTTTAATTTACGTTAGAATGTCTTTGTTTATGTCTTTCATCAAAGTTCCATATTTATATATTTTGCATTCTTATCTGAGAGGTGCAGAGAATCTGTGTTTTCCAATAAGGTTTTACAATTACCTGTAGTCCTAATTAAAATAATTTTTCATGTTGGCATCCTTTTTAGGCTATACTAAAACTATCCTGGAGGCTAAATTATTATTTATTTTAATGCTAAAGAAAACTTTCCTGTCTTTTCCCTTTATTTCCTGCCTCTTAGCCATCATCACACTTTTTGGAAGGCAGCTTCTATGAGCAGCAAACGTGTTAACAGGAATTGAAAGGATTTATACAAGGGTGTAAGAACAAAATACTTTGAATTGCCTTTTGGTAGGAAAGAAAAAGGGGTAGCTTTTTATAACCACAGTTAGACAGCTCTGACAGGGCATATGTCATTTTGAAACAGAGTTAAAGCTGGAACTGCTATAGGCATAAAACAAACAAGGCATTTGGGGGTCTAACATTATTTCAGCCCAGCCTATGCTCTTTCATGTCTAATTGCTTAATTACAGTTTACTGTACATTTTAATGACATAGACTCTGAATCACTCAAGCCAAAGCAATGTATGATGCTGTGGTGCTCCCTGCATTTTTCCAGTCTAAGTGGAATTCATTAATGTGCCTAGTCAAGCAAATGAAATGATCTTCTGTGCCATTTGCTCTTATTCCTTCCTGGTTTTCTCAACTCACTAGCATCTTTGTGGGGCTTAACAGCTTTGCAAGGGAAGGGATAACAAGTGAATAATGAGTTACTTTTTTTTTTTTTTTGTGGTATTGGAAACAAGATTAATATTGATTCACAATACAGATTAATTCAGCATTTAGCAGAAAACAGCAGATTTCCATTTTTCAAATACAGATCCCTGATTTGTTGATTTATCTTGGTCACTGAAGCATGTTATAGTCTTAACTCACTATTGAACTTTCAGATAACCCTTCAGGGCAGCGTTAAAACCTTGTTGATGTTCAACAAATTATTTCACCATTAATTAAACTGTAAATCAGTAAGTCAGTTTCTACCATCTTTCACTTTATTTTCTTTTCCTTTTTTTCTTTTTTCTTTTCATTTTTCTTCTTTACTTCCTTTCCTTTTTCCCCTCTTTCATGAAACAGAACACAAAAACTCCACACCTGTTCGTAAATGTTCATGCTTTTGTTTGTAGTAGTAGAACCCATGATTTCAATATAATTTCAATATTTCTCATCACTCCATGAGTGGTAGGGAAGTACTTTTGCCAATGAACTCACCAGTTTTTGGCATACTGTGATAAATCATGATGGCTGCATGGCATATTACAAATGAGAGGTACAATCAGATTTCTCTTTTTCTGAGTTCTAGTGATTTTTTTAAGTGCTTTGTCTGAGGTCATTGTAGACGGAGTTCAGGTTAAAGCTTGGCTGTAATCAGAGTGATAAATACTTTATTGACATTCATCAAAAGTGTCAGCAGTTGTTTTTGATGATACACTTCAAAGAGAAACAGCAGCTGATTCTTTCTTCATTAGTCCATCAGGTGTACCCTAATCAAGGGATGAGGGGAGTATAGAAGACATCAACCTCATCGAAATCAGTCATGGAGGTAAAGTGTTTTAAACAAATCAGTACTAAAACTATACTTGACTTATATGGGACCCATCTGGTACCTGTAAAAAATGCAAAATTCCTTTCCTGAGCTTTCTTCAGAGGTGATGGAAGGTTTGTTTCAGTGAAGCCAATTCCAAAGAGGATCATGTTCCTTGCTCATCCCTAGGAATTGCCTAAGACTTGTATGCAACATTAGATCATGCTGTCTGCATTGGCTGCTTATTCCTCCAAACCAGTAGCTGGAGGACTGGGACTCTGCTCAAGTCCCAGAGTAGAGGGTGGGAGCCTGAAGAGCAGAGTAAGTGGGGCAAGGCTGTCACCTGAACCTGGACCTAGTCATAGGAGCAATGTGCCACCACAAGACTTCTAGTAGAGGGTAATGGTAGGACCAGATTTTGTTCACATTAGTATTTGCTACAGCTTTTCTGTACTCCACAGACTCTTATCCCATTGCCATCAGGCCATGTGAAACAGAACACGCTGTTTATCCACTCATCTTCTTCCGAGGGGTGGTGAGGGAAAGTACCCACATGACTGCAGTGCACTGCCTTGTTTTCACAGGGGTGTTAGCCTTGGAGGTTTCATGACGATAGGGTCTTGCCTCACTACACAGATTATACATATATTTCTTGTGAGGAAAAGGGGGAAAGCAACAGAAAAATGGCCTGTGCATGGAGCAGATAGGCAGGAGGTGGTAGTCATTGTCATGGTCACTCACGCTGCTTTGGACCAGGCTCTAAGAAACTTTCTCACCTGAAGACCACATCTACTCTTACGGTAGAGGTACTTTATCTTTGCTGTGCCTCTGTGTCACCTGCAGTCTTGTAACACTGAGCCTGCTTCTTGCCTGTTTATTTTATTTCCTTAGGAGCAGGACATAGGTTATGAAAAGGAGATACAGAAAATAGAGGCTTAAGTTGGCACCACAGGTGCAAATGACAGTCTTTGCCAGTTGCCAGCCTTAAATTGTTGGGAGAAATCAGCTGATGTTAGAAAGATCAATTTTTAAAAAGATATTTTCTGTCTTACCTAGACAAATATTTATTTTTGCAGCTTCATCACCACAAGAATCATTTTTCAGTGCTGTCCCTATTTTTCTCCCAGCCCAATTTTCAAGTGCTAAAATGAAAAATTTTTCGCTTTGAAAAGTGAAACCTTTTGTAACTGGAGAAGAAAATGAGTTCCCCTGGTACCTGGCATCTCCTTGTATCCCCTCTGTCACTGGCTGTGCCAGAGGAGCCCAGGTTTGGGCTTGCTTTTGCTTGTGATGTGCTCCTAGCTTCAGCCCAGGGTGTGCCTACCCAGTCCTCTCTGTTTCTTACAAATAACTCTTATATAAATAACATAGTAAGTCAGGACTTTTCATTTCTATTTAAACTTTAGACATGAGCAAAAATGAAACAGGATAATAATTCACAATTTCCATTTTTAGGTATAGCGGCCATTCACCTTGTAGATCGGTGAAAGAGAGTAGGATTTCCAGTATGCAGTACAAATAAAATTTAAAAGTCTTAGTCCCATTAGTGCAATTGGTGTGGCTGGCTTTCTCCACACTGAAAATAGATCTATTGCATTCATCACAGATTCACTTAATTGCTGCTTACAATTGAATTTTTCTCATTGATCAAACTCTAGTTGTGACCACCACAGTGCAATGCTGGCTGTTACCAGACATCAGCAAGAGCATGATTCCTTCAAAATGAAGGTTCATTTCCAGGAAATCCAATGCTGTGCTGAGATACATTGAAGCAATTTTACTGGCAGCTGTAAAATACTTTGGTTTTAAATCCCAGTATGAAATTCTCTACTGTTAAAATCGTTTAGTAAATGAATGTGAAGTTTCTTTATATATTCTCTGTGTAATTTTGAATTTACACATGCTCAGTGTTTTTCAGTCAGACAGAAAGACATCTCTTAGCAGTTAAGAGGAAGTAATGATAGTTCTATTTCTTAACGCCAGTGTGGCTGAAGTGCCCCTTGGCTTTGTCTGTATCTGGTGTCAGGATTGTCCTGTGTAGTTGTTTTGAAGATGCTGGTCTGGCTTATCTACTGCCCTAAAGGACTGGTCTTTAACTTCTTCTCTATGGGAAGCAAAAATCCTGTTTCTGGTGTGACTGACAAATGCAATCATATCTTGCTAGTCACACTGATATTGGCTTTCAAGGGGTTTGGCAGGGAGGATTGATTTAGCACAGTGTCTGTGGAAGTCTTTTTTAAAAAAGTATAGATTTTTGCAGGAGTCCAGGTGTTCCCATAGCTTAAAATTAGGGATGAATTCCTACTCGTCCTTATCCTCATGCTATTCTATCTGCAGGAGGATTACGTGCTCTTTCAAGGCGGGCACACATTAAAAGTACTTGATCTTGAATAGATTTTCTGCAGTGGAAACCAAAATAATCATCATGGCTCTGCTGCCAAAGCCCAGCTAACTTTCCAAGGCATTATGGTAGTAATGTACTGGAACCACTTTCTTAGGGAAAGCTTGTTTTGGCCAAAGAGAGCATGCATGACAGCAAGTAAAATAGCAGACTGTGTCATTTCATTCTCCTGTATGACTTTGCTTCGTATTTCACTATGTCTTTATTGACTTATCTGGATAGCAATTATGTCATGTGCCAGAATGGTATTGTGTACATAACAGTCACTCTCAAATGCAATTCAAAGCCCGCAGACTTTTTCCGAAGATCTGAGCACGTTACTGAATACATTAGCACAATCAAATTACAAAAATGCATTAACAAATCTGTAGTTTCTTTTAACTTTAAGCCCTCTAGGACTGTGAAAATCTCTAACAGTGAAATAGTTGTGACAGCATTTCCGTCCACATGTTAGCAAAGTCTCGGGAACAGCATAATCCGAATGAAGCAGTGCTTACACTAATGTACCATAACTATTAAAAAGAGGAAGGGAAAACTAACAATAATTGAGAGGCCAGAGAGAGAAAATGTATTAGTCAGAGCAGAATAAATGTTCAGCTAATATTAGCCAGGATGGGAAAAGCTCTAAACCTAAATCCACATAATTCTCTCAGATCTCATCTACAAATTCACATTACTCATGAATACCAAATACACTGATTAAAAAAGTACATATCTAAGCTAAGTAGGCTAAAATAGAAAAAAAATAGTGGAAAGACCATCTACTGGTATCTGTGATGACATGGTTTCTGTGTCAAGCAACCAAAACAAAACAGGTAAAACAGGTAAAAAAGGTAAAAATTGCCGAAATTGTGTCTTGTGTACAACCTCCTAATTGCTAGCAGGCATTTTTTCACATGGTTCTTGAGAGAACAGATGGTGTCCCTGTTATTTGTAAATTGGTTGCAGTACTGCAGAAATTAATATAAATCTGCGAGTTACTACCTTTTAAGCTGCACTCTTCCTTTGCATCAGATTTGTGCATCGTAACATCCATAGCCAGCCATTTTCTGATTTTATTTATTTTTTAATGGATTCTTTTGTTTTCTTTAGCTTTGGTTTGGTTTTTATGGTTTTTTTCTTCTGAAGTACAAAATGCTTGTTCAAAGGATCAATGTCCTGCCAGGACTGGTGATATATAATGAAAGTGAGCTTCAGTTTAATCTTCATTCTTCTGAATTTTTTTTCCAGCAATAGTTAGAAATTCCACTTCATACTTACACTGAAAACAAAAAGGGAATATTTTTAGAAGCATTTTTTTTTAAAAAAAAGGTTACATGGCCAGAGTGACAGACTACATTATATTATTTTAAATGAGGGATAATGTTCTAATACATACTGGTACATGGAAACTATAATGGCACTTTCTGGAAATTCAGAAAGTATTTCTGCCCATATAGCTGCATTTATCTTTTTTTTTTTTTTTTTTTCATACACAGACTTTTTTTTCCCCCTCAACTTCTTCACTAAGTACATATAAGAAAAATATGGCATTATGATAGGTTTCTAACTGAAATACATAAGCTTCAAAAAAAAATCAGCATCTCTCAATATCACTAAACACAAAGTAAAACAGAACCTGTTTAGAAAAGGAGGTGTTTCTAAAAGCAGTCACACTAGGCTCATTTAAGAACTTTGGTGGTGTCCAGTGGAATATTATTTCTAGTATGGTAAGGGGACTTGGAGACTAAACACCATCTGCAGATTCATGAACTAGCTGAAAGGGACTAGAAATAATTTGCATCATTAGAAGCCATCACATTCTCCCTTTGGAAATAATACTGATAAGCTTGAAAAGATTGACAAGGTGATTGTTCTTGCAGTGAGAAACTTGATCTGCTTACCTTATTAATGAAAAAGCAAAAGGATGACATTTCATGTTTCAGAGAAATCCTGGTGAAAATACTTATTCTATAAGAGAGCCACCTAATTTAGCAGAAAGACATAAAGGATCTATCTTAGTGACTGAAGGCTTCAATCTAATATATTTAGACTTGAAATGAGACTTAATTTTAAAATTATTAGAATAGAAGGGAAAAAGAGAATATCTTGCACAGATATTTGGCAGATTCTCCTTTATGCAAAATATCTAGAGTGGTTTGCCTATCTCTCTGAATTCTATAGACATTCAGCTAACAGGAGCCTATAGGCTTGATCTGGAGATGTGTGTCTGCACACTGAGCTAGCCCTGATCCTCTGCCAGTTTCTCCCAGCATCCAGAACATCCATTCCTGGACCTGCACACCTTTTGTAGTTTGAAATCTTATGGATAATTTAGGGTCAGGGCAAGTCAAGGAGTCAAAGTTCTCTTTGTTTTATGCACAGCAGGAAGGTAAACCATGCTGAAATTTGGTGACAAACACAAACTACCCACTGAAAAGTGGTTCTGAACAGCTTTTTAACTTGAGTGACCGGTTCTGGGTCCACTTTAGTGTGAATCCAAGCAGGTAATATTCAGCCAACAAAAATGGAGAGAGAGCACCTGCATAGTGAGTGATCCCTGAGGGGAGATGTATGGACCCTTCCCTCTGGTTGCAGCCTTCCAGAGCAAGTGTCCCCAGGCCCAGGCTGCCTGTGGGGAGCACTGAGGGCACTGCTTCCATGTGGAAACCACAGGTGCACGGTCCCATTCCAGGCAGTGCACCTGCAGGGCTGTGCAGTGTCCTGTCCCAGGGCTGAGCAGGAGATGCCATTGCAGGTGAGGAGCAGCTGAGGCTGCCCTGCCATCCTGCCACCTGTCTGGCTCTCCCAGATAGCTGAATGGGGCAGGAGGACCCAGCTCACACAGCACTGAGCAGCTATTTACTTGTGCAACACCCTCCTTTGCTTTTTTGTTCTTTTACCCATCCACTGCAAAGCTGCACTTTTGCCTGAGAAGGTGATTTGTGATACTTTTTATTCTCTTTAGCATCTCTAAATACTGTAAAGGAATATGTATAGTAATGGTTAGAGAATATCAGTGGATGACTGAATGAAAGACGGCGCTGTTTCATTTTAATTGCATTTTGCTCAAGGCAGCATCAAATGCTGTTTTGTTCTTCATTCACTCATAAGGGGTAGTTTGCTGTTGTCTGTGTGCAGAGCCCTCGATTGTAAGCGTTGCTGTAGAAACTTGCATGAAACATAGAGGGAGGGACGGCTGCCTGGCTGTGGAGGGAGAAAAGCTTGGAAATGTGTGCATTTGTCTTGAAAGTACATTGTAAATGCAACTCTTAAGGTGAATTTCTGCCTTAATAAGGAGCTAGGTTGGTGTTTTTTTCTTCAGTAGAGTTTTTCCTTGTACCTTTCTAGCACTAACTGCAGGAAACATTCCCCCTCCTGGAATCACAAGAAGTGATGCCAAAAATTACTCTGGTCTATAACTCTTTGAAGTAATGGTACGTAATTTTGAGTTATTTAGTTGTTTCCTGTGTCAATAAAAGGAGTGGTGGGATAACTGCTCCTAAATATTACCAAGTACTGAAAATTCCAAGTTCTGAGAATGAATGAAATATGACAGTAACCCAAACCAGTTTGATCTTACATTTTACCCAAGTACATGGCAGCTGCCAACTGCAATGGTCCTGGATGGTTGCTAACATAAACCAAAGTACAGTACCTTTTACTTGAATATGTAAATCTACAAATTCTCTGGCTGTCACAGCAAGATGCAGCCAAATTGACCTTAAAATTATCATCTTTGTACGTGGCCTGGGAGGATCTCTGTAAAGCTTTTTTATGCTGTCCGTCCTCTTCCCATGCAGTGAACTGGGAAGGAATGCCATTCTCTGAGGCTGCAAATTCCACACCAGCTATGGATGCAGAAATGTTTTTGGGTTAAAAGGTAGTGTCAAGGTGAAAATTTTATTCCAAAGTCAGGGTGGAAGCAATAGGGAGGAAAGTCTTAAAGAAATCAGTAACTGAATTAATTAAACTTTAACAAGAAGAAAGTTTGTATCTTGGTTCTGATTGATTTTCACCACATCCCATTCAGTCACAGAAAAATATAATGTTCCAGTTTGTTCTGCAAATATTTTCAAGATCATTAATTTACCTCTTTTAATTTATTGCAAGGCTATCATGCAGTGGAGTTTTAATTTAAAAATAAAAGGCAAGACAGTCTTTTTTATTTGGACCAGTCGGTTTGCATCTCAATCTTTTTAATGGATTCCTTGTTGAGCCCTTAGTCGCATGTCACTTACACCCTCTGCATCTACCCTTTGGCATGGTTTGAAATGAGAGAGTAGAACTGTCTCATTCGAATTCAGTAGACTTTTCAATCTAAAAACTCCCACACACCTTTTTTTTTGCTGTCCAGTTACACAGGAGCAGAGAAACAATGCCTGCAACAACAGAGGGAGCATTCATGAAAAAATGAAACTAGGCACTGATTGCTGGAGATAGAGCCCACAACAAGCCACTTTAAGTTATATGGTTCTCACTGATTTAACTCCCAAAGGAGGAAAGAGCTCACAATTAAACTGCATGAAAATTGGAGGTTCTGTGTTGTATGTGGTCTTAGAGTTATGTAGCAACATTTACCTCCCTGCTGAGTTTTCACTTCCAAGCAGTTTAGCTGTACGTGTGTGTCTACTTCATTGCTTATTTTATTTTTTTCTTGCCCGTTTTTCTTTCCCCAACCCTATTCCCCGGGATGTTATTTCTGGTAGCGGGCTGCAGGGTTTGTATGAATGACTCCACAGGGGTTCTCCTGCTCTGTATTCTGCAGGGGTTCTCCTTGAAACCCCTTAAAGCCTGCTGGCAGCAAGCAGACACAGCTGACATGTGACCTCACAACAGCTTTCCTCCGGCGCTGCACAACACCCTCTGGAATATTGTTACTAATTCTTGTTTGTTAAACCCTGACACCGTGCCAGACAGAAATACCAAGCCAGTTCTGGTTTCAGAGAGCCGTAGTCCGGAGAGACATAGAAGGGTAAATGCATGGGGAAGCTGAAGAGGCAAAAGAAATTAATGTGTAGGTGTGATGTGTATGTTTCCTGCATAAAACACTGTCAGAGTCCCCTGACCACAAAATCAAACTTCCAAGCAGATTTATAGCAGGTGACCTGTAGTAGGTTTAGCAGCACTGCATTTGTACCTGAATAAAGATGTTAATAATCCAGAGGAAGATGCTGGATGAGAAGGAGCTTAACAGCAATAAGACCACACTTTGATGAGCTGGCAAGTGCTCTCCTAGTAAGTTCAAATCAACTGACTACAACAGCACAGTTTTCATCTTGTTTAAATGGTGGAGACCTACCTGTGTCTGCTGGGTCTACTTTCATTTACATGACACCAAAAGCTGATATCTTGGGATTTTACAAATCTTTCATTTTGAATTTTAATAAGCTGGCATTACCTTATTTCCTTTCAGAAATGACTGTGAGCTCTATTTATAAGCCTGCAATATATATATTTATCACTTTCCATGCAAACTATTTACAGGTACCTATATAATGAGTACTATTAATCCTTTATAAAAATAGAAGTGTTTGCCACATTTTCTTGTAAATAATTTATCCTGTCCAGTTGTCTGCTTGCTGTACATCTGCTCTGTTTATATGCTTCCTACTTGCATTATCAGGGAGTTTCTCACTGCCTTGCAGAAATGTGCTAAGTAGCTTGACAAATGTTTGTCATATGCAGTTCATTCTTCTTCTCCCTTCTCCAGGTGGGAGATTGTTTATCAACAGTGTTGTACTTATAAGATGGTTTTGTAAATGATGTGTGCACCCCATATATGCTATAAAATACTTTATAAAAATATTATAAATACTTTATAAAAATACTTATAAAATTAACAAAATCAACATGGGTCTACAACACTCAGAAAAAAACAAGGCAGTGAGGTTTTTAGCTCCCACAGAAGATTGTTCTGGTCTGAAAATTTTCTTCTGCACAGCTGAGCTTTATTCAGTTGTGATAAACTCTTCTTCTGTCTGTAGCTATAGCAGCTTTGTTATAGAAGGAGATCATTAGATTTCTTGGCTGAAAGAAATAACACAGGGAAGCTGAGATGGCATTTTAAAGTTTGTCACTGTAGAAGCAAAGATCACTATCACTCTTGGCTTAGAGTTCCTTGCTGATTGCTTCAATTGCTCCATCATAGGCCAACTGGCAAGAAACAAAGTCAGATCATCATTTGGGAAGACAAAAAGATACCAATACAGGTGACTTTTATCTATCCCTAATCATGGTAAATACCTAAACATGATTCATACATTGTTCATTACTTCAAAGTTCCATATGTGTTTAGGAGGTCATTATTTGTGTGAGTATCATTTCTATTTACCTAATATTGAGAATATTTGTTTGATACATGTAAGATTTGTAGTTTTATGTTCCATTCTTCATTGGACATAAAAAACATCTTGAGGAAAGCTGCAAAATTACAATTCTATAGTATCAACATTTCTGTCATTTTTCTCATGCTCTTGGTAAACTATATATGATTTTTTTTTCATGTGCTACAAGAAGTGCTGATTTTAATCATTACAGCATTTTTTCCCCATGATTGTTCATTATGAATGCATTCAAGACCCTATGAAGCAAAAGAAAGGAAAAAAGTCAGTTTACATTTAGAAGCACAGGAGAATTTACATTAACCTATTTCTACATTAGAACTTTTTCAGTAATTTTTACATTTGTTTGAAAGATTGTCTTTTAATCTGTAGGGCAGGGACCACAGTAAGTCAGTTACACTTGATGCCAGTAGTTCATGCAGAATGAATAGACTGTGATGGATTGCTTTGTTTCAACAATTGAAGTAAACAGATGGAAATTTTTACCTTGAGACCTAATAAGAGATGATGAATGAGAACTTCTGCGGAAATGGAAGTAAGGTGTACTTTCCTAAGGCAGAGCAAAGTGCTGAGCGATCCCTGGGAATATGATGAAAAGCAGGAAGACAACTCCATGGAAATACACGTTTTTCCAAGTAGAGAAAGTGAGGCACTCAGTGAAGCATGACTTCATAGAATCCCAGAATATCCATAGTTGGAAGGAACCCACAAGGACCATTGAGTGCATTGGTCTACAGAGTTATGACAACTGGGCTAAAATAAATATCTCTTTAATCTCAGTTCTTCTCTTTTACTCTCTTTGTAAGACTGAAAAGAGAGCAGTTCTTTCAAATTTCAAACTTAATTTAGATAGAAAGATGTGGTAACGTTCTTACAGACTTTTTCTCTTCTGTGATGAAATTATTATCTAAAATGCAGTTTCGGTCTTTGAATTTCTTCTAGTTCCAAGTTGGGATACCATGACATTTTAATTTTAGGCTCTGATAACCAATACGTTGCAGTTCTCATATCCATTGAATTATTTGATAGATTTGGATCCGGCCTAGGTTTGACAAATTGTTCCCAATTATAATCTCAACACCACAAAACAAGACAGCCAGCATGGTCAGGTCTGCTCCTTCCTAAGGGTACCTGACTATCTTTTTCTGCTTATCAGAACTGAGTCTTGTATCCCTGTGCTGGAAACCTGTTAATAGAGATTACAAGAATTTGCACACATTCAGTACTCTCGCTACAGATGCTATTAAATTAACTTAAATAAACACTTGGTAATGAGAGCTAAAAGTAAAACACAGAGAAATACACCAAATTGCTTGGAGTGATATAAAAGGCTTAGTGCATCCCTAAAATGTCCCAGTATAGATGGAATTTACTCAGTTAAATCAATAGCCTGCAGTCTATGTTTACAAAAATGGCAATCTCCATTTAATGAATCAAATTGTCTTTGTTTTACTCAGCAAGTCAGACACACTGTGCACAATGAAATTACTTCTTTAGAGTTATCTCTGTCTTTTTTCCTTCCTTCTACTCCCACCACCTTTTCTTATTTTCCTGTAAATTCAATGAAAGGAATTCTGACTCCTTGCAGCATATTCTCAGTAAGAATGGTGAGGCTCTCAGTCCCTCTTGGAATGCACTGCAAACTGAAAGACTTCACTTTCACTTCTCCCCTTGGTATGTTTAATTGCCTGTGCTTTACTCCAAAACACGGTAAAAAGCGCTGCTGATGGATAGGCTGCATTCATTTGCACATATGACATTTGTAATGGCATTTTTAAGCAGGTGTATTCAGCATGAAGCTCCCTCAATTAATGTATCTGAAATCACCAGCTTTACCACAGCATTCAGAAACATGTGTTCATTTAAAAATGTAATAACTTGATGATATAGCCTTAACTGCATGAGTGGTTTAGACATGTACACATGCCTGCCTCCTGAAAGTCAACACTTTCAGGTGTTCATAGTGATCTGTCCTGCATCTTTTCTATTGTTGAATCCAAGGGGGATGGATTTTTTAAATCAGTGTTTTTACAAACAGTTTTAAGCCTGTAGAGTTAATGAAAATGTGATTTGTCTGAACTGTTCTACTGAATGAGAAGAGGCAGATAAGAGAGGTGGGCAGGAAGAAGGTTTGCTATTTAGCATCATCTGTACTCCATCTCAGGATGCAAAGCTGACTGTCTTGGTGCTGTGGGGGATCTCTAGCAAGGTAGTTTTTGTACAGGTTTAACCAAAGTCAAAAATCAAAAGAGATTGGTATGATGGATCAGGAGCACAGTAGTGATTTCTCAATCCTTCCAGTAACAAGGAATAATATTGTTAGGAATAGCCAGATCCATCAGGACAGTGCATGGCTCTGAGGTTAGTGTAAGAGAAGAAAATTTAGGGTTTCATCATGGGATGATCTACTCTATACCTGGTCTACTGACACCTGACAGGATGCACCAACATCAGAGGGGAAAAAAAACTCTGGCACAGGAACTGGCAGGGCTCACTGACAGAGCTTTAAACCAGCCTGGAAGGGGAAAAGGGACAAAGCCAGGCTGACCAGTGACGAGTGATGGGATGGGATGTCAAAACCTGAGGAAAGGAGCGCTAATGGGATCCCTCAATCTGCCTCAGGAGGTGCTGGCTACAGTGTACCACGCCTGAAATGTTTCTACACTAATGCACCCTCATGAGGGACAAACAATGGGAATCCAGACTTTGGCCCAGTCCCAGAGATTTGACATTGCTGGCATAAGTGAAACCTGGTGGGATGGATCCTGTGACTGGAGTGCCCTGTGGGATGGTTCCAGGCTCTTCAGGAGGGACAGGCAGGGCAGGAGAGGTGGAGGGGTGGCACTCTATGGAACAGAAGGGGTAGAATGTGTGGAGCTCACAGCTGGCAATGGCACAGTTGAGAGCCTCTGGGTAAGAATCAAGGGACAAACAAATAATGCAGATGCCATCATGGGAGTCCCCTATAGACCTCCTGGCCAGGACAATGATAAAAGGAAAGGAAAAATAATTCTTTGAGGAACTAAGGGACTCTTCCAAGTCAACTGCCCTTGTCCTTATGGGAGACTTCAACTTGCCAGAAATTAACTGGGAGCATCACACACCTGGTAGAACCTGGGCCACAAGACTCTTAAAAACCTGGATGACAACTTTATGGAACAGGTCCTCAGGGAGCCATCTTGGAAAGATTCCTTCCTTGACCAAGGACCTAGGATGTCCTTGTAACCAGTGGAGAGAGGTAAGTACCACCAGGTTTGAGTAAACCCAGTCTAAAAAAGGTGTGTGAAATGCTGGAGTAAATGAAATTCTGGATCTGCTGGTGTGTTGTCTTTCAATGCTGTAGGAACTGAAGCATCTAATTCAGACTGAGTATAAATACTAAATTTGAGTTACAGAAGTTAAATGAAGTAAATCCATCCAGTATCATTTTTCTCTATAGCCAGCACAGTAGATGGATACTGTGAAAATAAAATCACTAGGAACTGTTCAGTGCTTGTATCAGTGACTGAGACTGGTTTTGTCATTCACACCTCTGTAAAGTCTGAACACCTGTGTGTCATTTTAACCAAATGTAATGCATACAATTCAGTATGCCTGATTTTCAAAAACATATTGTAAAATGTTTTTTTATTTTGGTGTGGGTTTTTTGTTTTGTCATTTTGGTATTGCGGTTTTGGAGGTTTTGTGTGTGTGTTTGGTTTGGGGATTTCTTGTTGGGTAATTCTAAGTAGAATATCCTACAGGGAAATGCTAGATAAATGCCTCAGGCAGTATGTCATTCTCTGAAACTAGGGAATGTTTTGGGAGGCTGAATCAAAGAAAATCCAGTAATTATATTTTTATTCAAAATTTAATTTTTTTTAGACATACTGTCTAATTAATTTAATTTACTTCAAGAGAAATATTACAGCATACAGAATTTTTCCTTCATGTTTGTCTTTCACTGTTATGACACATTTATCTTAAGTTTCAAGAGCTTTCTTAAGCTGTCTTCAGATTTTTGTTTGGTGCAAGAGACTGGCAGAGTAGATCAACTGTAAAGAGTGAGGTTTTTAGTAGATACTCTCTTTGTTATTAGATGCTTCATTTAAAATTACATTGGTAACTTTGGCTTTAGGATGTATAAAATATTCCCATCACAGTTACTTCACATTACATTAGATCTAAATTGCAATATTTTCCATTGCTCTTAGAATCCTAAAATGTCTTGGTTTGGAAGGGACTTTAAAACTCATCTAATTCTACCCCACTGGGCAGGGATGTCTCTCACTAGACCAGGTTGCTCAGAGCCCCACCCAACCTGGCCTTGAATACTTCCAAGGGTATCCACAACTTGCCTGGACAATCTGTTCTTGGCCTCACCACCCCCACAGTAAAGAATTTCTTCCTAATATCCAATCCAAGCCTACCTGCTTTCAGTTCAAAGCCATTACCCTCATCCTGTCACTACATGCCCTTGTAAACTTGTATTTAAGCCATGGCTTTATTTTTCTTTTTGCTTTTACTTCTATCTTATTTGAAAGGGTTGATCCAGTAAAACACTGCCACTTTTAAGCCCAGTGATGCTGGCTGTGATTGTTGATGCTCAGAGCGTGACTGATGATGCTTCGCACCAAGCAGAATCAGCTCCCCTGCAGGTGCTAAATCTCCTCATGGACTATTTAATCTGCAAACAGGGCTGTTATCTTTCAGCAGGAGTTTTTCCTAGGTTCCATTTCTAAAAGCAACTGCAAGAACAGATAAGAAATTATATCAGAGTGAAATAAGAAATGGAAAAAGAAAAAAATGACAATAAAGAATGGGATATGTTATAGAAGAGCAGATAAATATTTGAAAGAGAACAGTTATAAAATATTAAAAATTACATTCTTATTCTTCTAAGTCTTACAATCACAAGAAATCTTTTACATTTCTGTTATTTTAACATATAAATGAATACGTACAGGGGCTTCAAAGGAACTGACAATCTTGCTTCTGCAGTAAGAGTGCAAGCATGTGAGATGTACTTAGGTTGAAGAGCATGCAAGCTAGACAATTAATCCATCAGAGAAAGTAATATTTCAAAAATCTGTTTGTTCTGGTGTATTTATTTTTGTTTTACTTTAAAATGGAATGAAGATTAATATTTCCATGTGTGGGTTTCATTTTTTTTTTAATTGTCAGTAGCCCTGGTGTTATACCTTTGTGGTTTTTTTTGAGTTGGAAAGATCAGAAACAAGAGATTTAATACTAGATAATGTCTGATGGGAGATAAGCATTGGTCTTTCACATCCTTGGTTGGTGCATTCATTCTCATCTTCTATTCAGTCTTGATCAAAAGCAAAGAATCTATAGCCTTGAAGCTAAATACAGATTGTCTCTATTTCACTGGCCTGTGGTACTAAGGTGTGACTTCACATGACACTCATCAAACCAGTTTTTATTTTATTTTGTTTTGTTTTGTTTACATTTTTAGCTGGTTTACAGTGGAAAAATTACTTTTTCCATACAAGGAGAAGTTACCTATGTGAGGCTCTTGGGGATGATGAGATGGCTCATGCATTTCACAGAATATTCTGAGTGAGAAAGGACCTACAGGGATGGTCAAGTCCAACTCTTAAGTGTTCATGCTTTCCTGATTTCCCACCTGATGGTGTGATTGCTCCTTTTAGGATGAAAGGACAGGGTGAATTGGTACACTGATTAGTTGTGATGTCACAAAATTTGGTCCTGATAATTCCCAAGAAGCTTTACTAAAGTCAGCGTGGAAGAAAACCTCACACTGATTTTGCCTGTTAATTTTAGAGAAAAATATTACTCCTAGGAGTATAAACAATATTTTCTGAATCAGGGAAGTAAAATGCTTCCGTATTTGCACATCCTATGAAGCAGGTTAGTTTGGCACTACAGAATTACTGAAGAGTTTTGTTAATTTCAGTGAAACAAGACTGAAGTGTTAAAGAGCAGATATTCCTACTGGCAAATTACTACCAAGAGAAGCATTTTTGAATGCTGAAATGACACTGAACTGATTTACTGATTTATTGATTTACATTTCTTTAGCTCTGGACTCTCCTTACTTTCAAGACAAGATACATGATTTAGAAAGTACTCTACTATACTTAATCTTTTCTTGATCCTTGCTTGGAAGGAATCATGCAAACCACTAAAAATAAATTTAGTAAGGTATAGCTCTGTTTCAGTATCAGATCTGCTCTATGTCGTAATGGGTGAATAATGGGACAGATCAAGGCAGCAGTTAAAATATTTGTGCAGACAGCAAAGGCACTTGGCAAAATTAATCTACAGCGACAAAAAAGGAAAGTATAGCAGAAGACTGAAAGAGAAAATTAGTGTAAGTACAAAAATGTGTAATTTTTCTGCACTTTTAAAGGACTGCTTAAATGTTTATAGGGTTCTTGTATGTGAATGTCAATTTTATAGAGATGTGTCTCTGTGTTTCCTTCATAATACAGAATGAAATTCAAAATTTCCAAATTTTTACCTGATCTAAAGCATTTTTTACTTAGGTGGAGCTCTTAGGCTTTGGTTTTTTTAGAATGGTTGATTGTGAACCCAAATCTTTCGCTTTCTCTTTTCCCAAGTGCAATGCTGGAGGCAGAGGGATATCTAGTGATAGATGCTGCTGCTCTTATTTTAGTCCTTTTCATTGCATAAGATTAAAACAGCACTATATTGTGAGCAGGTGCTTGCTGGAAGGAATGAGAACTCCTGAATCAAGCTGCCATTGCTCAACCTGATGGGGAGCCTGTTGCAAAAAGGACAATGCCCAAGTTAAGGAATTGAACAATCTGCTAAGAACAAGTTTCCTGACGCTTCCCAACCTTGGGGGAAAAAATAATGTCTTGTTTCATTGCCAGCCTTGGATAGCTGCAGTCCCTCCTGAGGTGGAAATATAATAGGAGCATTGTTTACTTTCTTGATGAAAGCCTAATGCTTCAGATGATGAAGTAGTATAGATACAAGCTTTTTATTGCATTACTAGAAAAAATAGGTTTTTGATTGGTTCTCTTCCTTTTTAATTTATTTATTTTTATATATAATTTGTGGCTTTATGTGAAGTGTTAGAGAACACAAAGTAGCTGTATTTTTTAGTCTTCTATGTAGTGTTTGTTGTTTGCAATATGCCATAATTTTAGTTACCATTTACTCTGCATTGTAAGCAAAAATTTCTTCTTGATAAAACTGCAACCTTGTTAGATATTTTGATAGATGATGCTTTGCATCATGGCAGAAGACGCAAAGCGCCTGACCCACTGTGCATTGTCCTCAGCACTTTGTCAACACAGTCCCTCACAATGTGCATGTTCTGTTCAGAATCTGCCTTCTGATTTAATAATAGAAGAATTTTGTTAATACGTACCCAGTTCCCTGAGGAAGTGAACTATGCAATGATTAATAGCCTTGAAACATCTATAAATGTTTCCCCTGAGTATTTTGCATTGCTTTGCAAATAGTAAGTTCCACAATATTCTTCTAACATACTTTAAGTATTTTCTAATTATTTTTGTATTTGAATACTTCTGCTATGTTTACATGTGGCTAAAACGAATCACCTAACATTATGTGCCACTGAAACCCCCTGAATTAGGCTTTGAATATGTTCCCAGAAAAGAAGATGGTGACAGCCTTTGCATGGGCATGCACAATTTCAATTTAACCTCATTAGCTCCCACGCCAGCAGAAGTGCAAGTGCAGCAAATGCTTTGGGATCCAAGAATGCATTGATCCCAAGCACACCTCTGGAGCTTGTCTTTGGCAACCTGTCTGGCTTAGATTAAACCTATCACATTCCACAACTGTGGACAAAAACTTTCATGCTGAGAATTTGTTTTCTGGGTAGACATTTTGCTTATGTCAGTCCACATGAACCTATACAAAGGAAAATTCCTTTAGACATTAATATTTTCCTAGCTTTACTATTATTATTGTTGGTTGTTTTTACAAAAAAATCTCCAACCAACTTTATGGTGGTTTTACTTGGCTCACAGGCCTTTTTGAACATCAAATAGGTTTTCATCCTTAATGGCATTTATATAATAGTGTGAAAGTATTCAAATCAGTGCCAGAAACACAGTCTTTTTGAGAATAGACCTAAAAATGAAGGGTATTACCCAGAATCCTGAACAAAATACTTTTGAACTGATGTGTAAGTGAAACCAGAGGTTACCACTGCCTGAAAAATGGTGATTCTAGATTTTAAATTCAAGTTTAGTGATTTGGACCTTAAAAATATGACTGTTTTTAAAATCTTTTCAATCTTTTTTTTTTTTACAACACCCTGGACTATGCTATTACCTGATGTGTCTCAAAGTAATATTCCCGAAAACAGATTTTTTTGTAGTACACAAAGTGAAAAAATATAGCTTGCAAGAGAAAGGAACAAAGGTGGCACATCTATATAAACATTACCTTTGCATTATAAAACTCCATGCTGAGATGTGTGTGTCAGATAATCCATTTGCATGTTAACTTTGGCAGTGCCCAGGAATGCTTCAAGAGTATATTAACAGTTCAGAAACTTTCTCTTGCATTACACTATGAATTGTTTTTCTTTGTTGATTTATTAGTGTCAAACACAGAGGTTTTTTTCCTTGTGTTTATGTTTCAAACTGGAAAGAAAAGTGTGTGACTCCAAGGTAGGAAATAGATACCCTAGATGTTTAATACTTGGGTGCTGCATACGCCATGAAGATCAAACCTTTAGGGGTTCATATGCTGGATTAGGGCAACTATAAATCTAAAAAAACCTAAAAGGTCTGGCAAAGTTCATTATCTTAGATGATCTTAAGTAGTTAGAAATTCAGTATAAATAATCATGAAGTGGTGCTTATGGAGAAAAACCAAAAACTAACTTCACAAAAGGCCCTTGACGTGCTGACCATTACCTCTGAAAGGTTACAGTGGATAGTCCTGTGAAAGATTCAGTTAAATCTACAGAAGTGGTCCTGTAGAATTAGGAATTTAGGGCTTATTAGTAAAATAACAGAAAACAGAACAAGGCAGCATCAGTCTATGATTGCAACATTCCACAAGGCCCTTTTAACATTGAGTACTGTGTGCTGCCCTGGTTTCCTTCTCCCAAAAACACTGTAGTGGACCTGAATACAGAGACAGGCACCAAGGATAATACAAGGATGTTAGGCTTTTAATTTATTCTAATTGTCTAATGTTATCATCGTGTCCACAGTAGGATAATAGATCAAAATGGACTACCTCAGAGCTTGGAAGGAGATTATTTTCTAACTGGTGTTGTGACACATTAATTTTATGATAGGAATTCCTTATCATGCTATTCCTAGACAGAGCCAATAAATGTCTTCTGCAGTAGATTCTCAACTGAAGTACTTGCAAATTCAGGTGCTGTGCATCAACTTCTTCATCCTAAACATGTTATCACAGCCCTATCCTGAACACCCAGGATGTTTATTTTCATCTTCTTCTGAAAGATACATTCCTCTTTTTAAAATGTTTATCTATGAGTAGAAGACCTCTAAGAATATTGCATATTTCACCAATAAAGCTTCATTTTATTAACTGGCCTTACAAAAAGGGTTTCCTTTGAGATTGTGAGCTTTTAAATGTCTTTGCACAACTCAGAGACAGAGTGGTCTCAGCTGAGTAGTGGTGGTGGTAGTGGTGGTGTGTGCTTTTAATAAGTCTGGTTTTACTTTTGGCTGTAAATTGCTGAGAAAAGAATAAGCATCCAAAGAGCACATTGTTAGCAGAACACCTCAGGGGCAGGGAAGATGTGATTTTCTACTTAATAGAAGAACCAGCAGGCCAAATTCTCCATCTCTTTTGGTTTGGGGTTTTTTTTTGTGCTTGTTTGTTTATTTGTTTTTTTTCTACTCCTATATTTTTTATTATAAAATAGTTTTCTTCAGACATAATAAATGTAATAAGCAATTACTAACAAACACTACTAAAATTGTTTATATTAATGTTCTGAAATAGAAGTGAAAGATATGCTTTAAATTTCTACTTTCTTAGAGGAATGTATAAGAAATCTACAAAATTTTTGTTATTTTTATTTTTCTTTACTACTTTTGTCCACAAGAAATGTAGAAATTTTAATAAATACATATTATAGAGAAGGTTGCAAAATGTTTATTTTAACTCTGACTGATTCTCATAATGACAAACCATGAAATTAAAATGAGCTGATACGGTCCTGTGCACAAGCACTCTCTGAACATTTGTTTTGCTGAGAGCCAAGTGCCAGCACAAAAGAAAAGAAAAATAAACAACAACCAAAGCCATATTTAAGCATACTGTGTTTGAGGTAGATTTTTTTTATCAAGGTATCTGGGCGAACCACTGGAAATTGTTGGCCAGTTGAAACACCGACCACCTGAAACATAGACTTGCTGAATTGCAGAATGAGCTTCTGACAGAAATATCCCAGTCTTTATGGGAAGTATTTTATTTCAGTTTATTCAGTAAGTGCTAGTCAGTGACTTGTTCCCTAAAGAAATCCCTAAAGAAATGGTCTGAAATTATTAAAGCCTGAAAGTTGGCCATATTTTTCATTTTCAGTCTATGGTTAAAATACAAGTGAAGTACTGCTTATTAGTTTTAAAATTTTAAAGGCTGGGCTAACCAAAATCAATAATTTCAAAATAGAGCCAGTATATCCTTTGCATTTGCAATAATTTTCTTTTTTAACACTTAGGTAGATTTTTTTTCATGTCTCTAATGCTCCTAGGTGTTTAGATTAAATAATATGAGTAAGAATCATTTCACCTAACAGTAGTTGTTGAATTCTAAGCAAGAAGTTTGTCTTCCCTTTTTAGTCAGAGGAAGAAGATAGCCATTACAGAAGGCAAATCATTTCACCATTAGAATAAGGAATCACATGCTGAAGCTGCCTCTTACCACTACTGTCTGCAAACCAGGTAACCTGGATTACCTGCTGAGATGAGGTGCTTAACTTACCTAGATGGGTGAAATCAAGTGAGATTGCTCCTTGACTAAATTGGTTTCATACTTTCTTTTCTGTTTAGCTTAAACTGAGGTACAATTTTCCATCTCTATGCATAGACTCAGATAAAGAATAACCATTATCTTATTAGTAAAAAATACTCCATTCACTATTTTCATATTTATTCCAAAGTGAAAATTAAGGATTTGAGTAAATGTTGCCAAGTGACAAGGTTATCTTAGTCACTATTTGTGGGTATATTTGGCATAATGTCCCCTGATTGTAGGAAGAGAAGATAAATAAACCCATAAAGACTCAACTTTTCATTAAAGAAAAAAAACCTATGAATGTAAAACAAGATTAAACTTGAAGATCTAAGTCAAACTCTTCTGCTGACTCATTTAACTCCTGATTAAATCTGGTAATTCCAATCATTTTGATTTAAGTCTGTGCACTCTTACATACAGTGAATTGTCCCATTAATTTTAATGAGTCTATTTTATGTGCCAAACAAAGCACCTGCTTATGTATTTGCAGAAAGTAAACCTTGGAGCATAAGGTTCCCATTTTAATTGGTAGGTAGTCTTGTTTATGCTATTAATTTATAGTTTGATATTTTCTTTAAAAATATAGCACATGCATGAACCACTTCATCTACAAGTTTTATGTCAGTAGTGGGTTTGTTGAAAACTTTTTCTCTAAGTGTCTGAAGTGAGTCACAGGAATATTTTGCACTGTTTCTTCAACAGATGGTCTGTGAAACAGGCAGAACTTAAGGAAAGATAAGAGTAAAGAACTAGAGTATCTGTGCTTTTATAAAGCCACTTTACAAACGTCTAAGCCTGTTAAAAGGGAAAGATTTTTAATTAATTTTTGTTAATTTTATTATTTCAGTACAGAAAGTGCCAGTACAAATTGGCTGTGGTAATTTAAGTTTATTCTAGGACTGGAAGCCAGATTAATTGACAGGTTATTTGTTATGTATTTCTGATTCAAATAAATTCAGTAATGTAGTTCATTTTGCAAGATTTTCCAGCAGAAAAGGTCAAAGGACTAAATAGATGGCAGCTGACAAAATTACTTGTATTTTCCATGTGCTTGCTAGTACTCCTAACAAACCTGCTAAACTTGAAAGTTAAAATTAATCTACTGATAATGTCAGTTTTTTAAGATGCCTTCAACAAATGCATTCACTTATGGTATTGTCCTGAAATATTTAAATTGAGCCTTTTTGTGCTGGCAGTGAATAGTCTAACACACTAATTTAATATTCCGCTGAAAATAGAAGCTATGCAGGAGTAGCAGAGAGGAGAAATGACTTTAGCAGAGATCCAGACATCCGGTAGGCAAATGTGTAATAGTATTCCCAAAACCTAATGTTCAAAAAGTAGGTCAGGAAAGGAGAAATAAGAATTCAGAAGAAAAGCTATCAGTGGTTTACTGTACATGAAAAAAAGTAAATTAAAAGCATCAGCTAAGTGTTGGCTCGACAAGCTTCCATGATTAAGCTCAGAAAAACTGCAGGATGTGTGCATTCAGTGCATCAGCATGACTTTATCTTGAAAAAGCAAAAGCACCTTTATCTCAAACTGATACAAAAGGGATGTTTTATACTAAAGACAAACAGGACTTTAAAAACTTGCTGATATCTTGGTGTGGCACCTGGCATTCTAAAACTCTGAAAAAGTAGCTTGAGCTGTCAGGACTTTGAAGAGAAATATTTTTTAATGTGGCAAAGATTTGATTTGATCTAATTTATGAAACTGCCATTATTTTTGATGTATCATGAGCAGCTATTCGGAAAACAGCTCTAAGAGGAGTAGATAATGTTTCATTTTCAGCCCACGCATGTGAATGAATAGGTCTTACTCAGCTCTTGGTTCCAAAGGCAGCAGCAGCAGCAGCTGATGCAAGGAGCTATATTTTTGACATCCAGCTCTGGTTTGTGTTTGCTGCAGGAAGCAGTTATTCCCCTGCTTTGCCATTCCTTGCGGAGTTCCGGTCATGCAGCAGTGTTCTTCCCTTCTTATCTTTACTTAATGACAGCACTTCACATGATTGATAGAAAGAGGAGAGGAAAATGGTCCTCTTACTTATTTTGTATAAATACCCCTCACACTCAGTCAAAACAGAGTGATGTTTAGAGAACATGTGCTGTTGAGGTGTGGGCGTGACTTTAATTACAAATGCTGTGGAGTGAAATACCATGCATCCTGCAAAACACTCCTGCACATGAGGAGCAACATCCCTGCTCCTATGTGTTAGCAGTGGTTGTGATTTCATGAGACAGTTTTGTTTATCTGTGTGCCTATTTTGCAACCTTCTAAGCCTTGTTAAAGAACACAAGAATTTCCTGTTAGTTAATCTTAGGCAGTTAAAATGTGAGTATATGTATGTATATGTGTACATGCCTTTGGATTGCCAATCTATTCCATGGGTTTTAGAGTCATGGGGTTACTTTATGTGACCAGTATTTAATCACTATCATGCTTGAGCCTTGCTGATGTTGGCAGCATTACAGATGTTATTTTATGTGACCTGAATTTAATCACAGATGATCTGTGAGTCTTGTTAAACATGATAGGATCACAGAGATCCTATTTTAACATTCTCTAATGTAGTCAAAAGAAACCTTTGTGCCAGTGGGATGTATACTTATGTTTCCTCACTTCCTTCATCTAACTAATTAGTTTATCCTGGAAATTTCAAGGAAATTTCAAGGATTCCCTCTCAAACTCCTATTTAAAAAATAATATGAAAACATTTTTCATACTTATTTTTGAAGTGAACTTTCAGACCTGATGTAGATGCAAACATTCTCTCCCTGCCTCTCTACTTCTCCCTTTTCCTCTGCCCTTCTCCCTATCTCTTCTTCTCCGCTTATATATGACTGATACCTTAAAAAATTCTGTCATAGAAAATGTTTCTTACATCTGAAATTTCTAAAAAAAATCCACCTTTTTTTTGAGCCCTTCAGAAAAATGAAAGCATAAAAAAAAAATGCATAAGCATTTTTTTTTAGTTAATGATAGCAGAGAAACCATCATTTTCTGGTTAAAAACAAGCCGTGTTACCCACCTGTACTTAAGTGATCTGAGGGAGGCAATTGGATTTCATTATATTTATGTATTGCACTCTACTGCTGAAGCTGTGGTTGACACGTCATTTTTATATTTTTTTTATTTTTGATTCTCTGTCACAAGTTAAGTTCAATATTATCTCTAAAATTATCATTCTCCAAAGGGTTACACCAAGGCTCCTATCCATGGACAAAGTAATTTTCCAAGTTCAGTAGATCCTGGGGCCATGCTTACACTTGAGGAGAAACCTGAATTCTTGGTGGGAGTTGCCATTTAGGTCTGTGGAGCAGGACCTTTCACGTGGTGGGCTCCTAAGTACCTAATTTAGCAGTGGTGAGCATCTGTCAGCACCATATTTTGATGAAGTTAACCTCTCTTTCTCAGTTCAATAATCAGATACCTTGTTGCTTGCTCCTCGAGGCAAATGTTTTTAGAAATATTGCATGATGTGGATTAACAACAGATACTGCAAAATCAGAAAGTGTTGCTTATCTTTATTTTCTATCTGTGTAGCATTTAATCAGGTCTGTGCCATGGTTTACACTTCTTGTAAAACAAGATTGGGACACTTAATATTTCTGTTCCAAGTATGCAGTGTATAAATATTTATTGACCATATACTGCAAAGGTTTTAACATCACTGGTCTGCATTTTTAGCACAAAGCAAGTCTGCTAGAATTTCTGAGTATATTCCACATTCATGCACTTACACATTTTTAAATCTTATCAGGAGAAAAAATTATTGTTATTTTAAGGGCATGATGACAAGCACAGCTTTAATCTCTGGTTGTGGAGTGGTCTTTCCTGACAGTAAGCAGCTTCTTTTTCCCTACACACATTTTTTCACTCTTGGGGGTGCAGCAGGAGAGGGAATTAGATCAAGGAGTATTTCCAGAATCTGTTGTAATAATTAAGCATATTTATTCTTTTCAATATTTCTCTTCATGTTCATTGTTTGACTTTACTCACTTTATAGCCAATAAAAGCTTGTTAATAAAAGCTTCACCTTAGGTGTGTGCAGAGTACATTCTCACATGGTGGTGTTGAGAGTGGGAGTGTTCATCACCTCTGCATAGCCTGAGGTACCCTGCAGTGGGTGTGCACCGAGTGTGTCTGCTACGTTCCCAATGTCTGAGAATCATATCATACCTCCTAAAATGAGAACAAGTGTTGAAATTAGGACAGGCCTTTTCTTTTAAGAAATCTCTTGTCTCTATTAAGATATAAACTCCTTCAGAGTGGATAAGAGCATGGAGATAAAGTTGCTTAGTTTCATGCAGTCCTTTTTCACATTGCCTCATTTTGTCTCTGTTGCATTATAATTGTCAAAACTTACACCTGTGCTCTCCCTTAGCAGTGACTTTTTATTCCAGCTGGACACAAAAAGCATTTCTGATTTTTTGGAAACGTTAGAGAAGAAGCAAGGCCAGTACTTCTTTGTTTGAGCTTCTTGGCTTTTTTTCCACAAGGAGAGCTCAGGTTTAAGTTCCAAAAAAGTTTTCAAGAATCCAGGAAGCATTTTTGTTCCTTAGTAAGTAAAATGAAGCAAAACCATACAAACACCAAAAAGAAAAAATATGAGAAGGGGAAATAGGTGACAAGGAGTGAAGGGCAGGAAACAGAAAATAAAGATTAGGCCGCAAAGGATGGAGGAAGGTGGATAAAAGGAAAACGTGGCAGGAGTTGTAAGCAGGGTGAAGATTGGCATCTGTCTATCCATCTGCCATAGTCAGAGGCTTCACTGGAGCATGAGACTAGCTGAGGTGTTTACATTTGAGGATGAATCACTGTGAAACCAACCTTCTCAGAGAGAGGAAAGGCTGACTACCTTTGTCTTTTGTGAGCATCTGTGTTTCCATGATTCAGTCAGATGGATGTTCATATGTCCTGGATCTATAACACAGAATGGTTATTTTTAATGATGATTTTTATTAAATTGAATTAAATTTATCCAAAAGAATAATTCAGAAATTGATTATACTTGTATGTAGCAAGCCAGCAATGGAATAATCAGCATAGACATGTAGACTCTCAGTAAACTAAGTAACAGAAGGACAGTGAGATAAATCCTGCCAAGAATACGAAGTAATTGTTTCTATCTTAATTTTATATGAAAATGGGGACTCCACTTTTAACACATTCTTCTGTTTTTATATTTATTACACTGCCATCTTTCTCAGCTGTACTCTCACGGAAGACAGTGTTCACCTTTAAGCTGTGTGAATTAAATAAAAATATCTTTTTTTTCTATTGTAGTATCAGCGTTAGTAAGTATTACTTTATCTGCTCGATATTATTCAGCAGGACCAGTTGGAGCTGCAGACAAAGCTGTTAGGAAGAAAACAGGAAAGACACAGAACAGTTTCAAAGATGAAATGTCTCCAAGAGAAATGTGAGGCCCTGTGAGAGTAGGGAGAGCGCTAATACTGGGGAAATGTCAACCTTGATCCAGGTGGGCTAACAAGATCTTAAGGTTTAGGACTAAAACAAAGAGAAAGCTTAAAAGTGCTTCTTAGCTCAGGAGAAAAGAACATCAGCCAAAACTTCTGGAAATGTTTTCTGACTAATTGCTAGAGAGCTGTTGTGAGAGGGTTATAATTCTTTGACTATGACTTTACACAAGCTTCACTCGCAATGAAAGGACAATATTTAAATAAGAATTTACAGCCTGAATTATTAAATGCATTCTTTGTTTCAGTGGGAGTTAGGGATGCTAAGTACTGAATATTCTAAATATTTTTGAAGTTCTGGACCAAGCTGTATAGGCCAATTACTATTTTAAGCCTCATTAACTAATACCTTATTTTGTTGAAACACTTTCAATATCATTAAAAATATTTGTGTTCTGGAGAGAAGCATTTTTTCAAGTAGAGTAGCTGAGGGATTTTATTTTCAGGAGTACTGTACAGGAATTTTTCCTGATCCAAGAACTAGATCATAATGGATCTTGCATCAGACTGAAGTGGAGGAGTCCAAGCCTATCAGGTGGTAGGGAGAGCGTGAAGGGATCTGAATTAAAAATCACATATTGTACAAGGTGTGTTGTGATTTACAGGAGTAAACTGCAGAAGGACCCTGCTGATCATCTCTTGAAAGATATGGACAGTATTTATGGAGAGAGGTCATGTCCTGAGACAGAGATGACAAGAAAGGTAGCACCTACAAGAACTCATCACCTGAATACTCTTGATTTCAGTTGTTCAACATGTAACCAGCCTGTTCATGAATATTAAAAATCTTCTGTGTCCCAAATGGTTTTAGTTTAATAGCTTAAAGCATGGTGTTCAGCAATCATCACAGAATAAAAGCCCTGCACTTTGTTCAAGAAATATTAGGTAAGACAAACCTGTCAGCTTGGTCAGCCCTGCTTGTCTAATTGTGCTTTTGAACACTGGAAGCACAATTTGTGTTTGCTTTGCTTTGGCATAGTTCCAGTCATCTGAGAAATGTAGTGCTGTGCTCTTTTAAGTGTATTAAACTATTCTTGTACAGTGAATTATGCTGATAGGTTGTTTTGTTGGAGGAGAAGACGGCAATAAAAATGATTTGTGACTTTTTTTAAAAAAGATGGACTTCAGACATCCAAGAAATTGAGATTTGTCCAACATGAGGCCCTTTCACTTGCTCAAGTAGACTATTAGCTCTTACCACTGGGGGGTTTTTTTGTTTATTTTGACATACATTGTCAATGCCTTTTTACAGCCATTCTGAAGGTGGTGATTTTTTTTTAAAAAAAAAAGTCTTAAAAATATCATAGGGACTGAACCACTTCATATTCTTATAAGCTGATCTTTGGGGCTGGTGAGAAGGAGAGAAGCTGATAATATATGTAGAATTAATTCTGATGAATTATTTAACATGTAGGAATTTAGTGCATAATCTCTTTGAATAATCCTCCCATCTTAAAGTCTTCAGTTCTTTTGGGATTTAACAATGCTGGCTGATAGTACTGAGGGTTGTAGTACATTCTGATGTGTCCTGTCTCATTTCAGTGCAGGTAAATTAAAAGCAAATTTAATTCTAATTAGCCAGATGGATTGCTCAAAGGACCAGGTCTGTGAGTTAATGCTCAAGCTTTTAATTTCTTGTGATCTGAAATTGAGGTTATATTTGATTGATTATTTGAATATCTGAGAAATAAGGAAAGTTTTAAGAAAATTAAATGGACAGTGAGAAATAGTGGTAGCTTGCATCCAGAGCCTTTTTCAGACAGTTCTTCACTGTCTTACAGTGTGTGGTATTTCTTATCCCTTATGAGCAAAAATTCAGCAAGCAGGAGAGCTTTTCAAGCCTGATATATGTGTTACTTGGAAAAGTCTATTATGTATTTTACCTATTTGTTTGAATTTATTTTTTTTTTATTTTACTTGACTTTAAAACCTGACAATGTCATCTCACTAGGATACAAAGTCCAGTTTGGTTTCTGAATAATCCAGAAAGCTCAGAACAGAAACCCAGTAAAATATATTATGTTTAGGCTTCACTTAATCTGTCACAGTTCATGAAGAAAATTTCAGCAGGGTCACAGAAATAAATATGCTCCAATGGTGCTGGGACCATAAAGTGCATTATTTGAGGCACTTCTGGTGGATGAAAACTCATTATGTTGTGCAGAGAACAGGTAAGGCTTTATTTTTTTCCTGCAGGGCTGCATGGAGATTTGGTCTTCCATCTTCTGGAGGGATTAACTAAAACTGGAATAGGCAGTGAAGGAGGAGAAAAATTAAATAGAGAGATGTCAAAAAAGCACTAAGAGACCTTGGCTTGTTTAGCCTTCTAAAATGGAGGCTGAGTTGGTTGATTTTCATGCATGATTAGGAGGGTAAATAACATAGCAGTTAAGATCTATTTAAGGTATAGAATAATACTGGCTCAAGAACAAATACATAACTTATGAATACGTCTAAGTCAGAGTTTAGAAGAAATATATAAAACATTCTTTGATAGCTTTCTGCTAGGTTAGTAAGACCAAACTACTGTTTGACTACCAATATATCAATTTATGAAGGAGCTTGTGAATTATGGAGATATTTAATTTTCTACATGAGTGAACAAGATAAGGAGACAGAATTATACCTTTGGGTGATCTAAATTTTTGTTATGCATTCAACTGGATATATGAGGCTTGAGATGTTTTCCATAAGAGTTTGATGATCTATCAAAATTACCACAGATTTACTTTACTTGAGGACTAAAGCCTTACATTCTTGCTATGAGTGTGTTTTACACTTTGAAGCCACCCTTCTGTTCCTATTCCATGCCTCTTCCAAGTTCTTTTCAGAACCCTGTTGATTAATATAACTATAATGCATCACCAGAATTCTTCATTCTCTCTTTCTCATTATCTTCAGGAGAAAGTGTGTCACCATACACATACAGAGAGGCACATGAAAGTATTTGGGAAGGCATGCCGAAAAAAATTGACTTTATTGTAGCATGTGTGGGTGAGGTGCTGGAATTAAACAGATTTTCATCCGGTATTTTTTACAGAGATCCATGTTGTGTCAAGTTAGAGGAGAAAGGGATGTAGAATGTCCTGACCACATTTCTTAAACCAGCGTCTGAACAAACATTTCAGATACTCCAGAAATCATTAAGGATCATGTTTTCAAAGGAAGTGTTAGAGGATGCAAGCAGGCATACTGGGACTTTCAGAAGCATTTTTGTAAGCCTTTCATTTTGATCAGTTGGAATTGAGCACTGAAAATTGAGTCGGTGATATGTCTCATTCAATGTGTACCTAACTAGGCAAATTTGTACTGAGATAAAGACAAAGAATAAAATTAGTTTGAAATGATATTTTAAAAACAATCATCATCATGAAAGGATTAATTCTTATAAACTTCTGAATGATTGGGAGTTTTTAAATTATATGTTTGCATATAGTTTAGCTCGATATTGCCTGCTGATGTAACTGTGGTCTAAAGGAAGATGTTTGCAGCAACCCATATGGTGGAGAAAATGCAATGTTTATGTTGACAATGACTCTAATCTCTCAAGAGTGTGTAGTTTCATGTTTCATGTGGGTTTCAGTATAAATATATATATATATATATTCCAGGTATACAGCTGGAATAATAAAAGCCTGTGTTGCTAAGTCCAAAAGATTGCTTATCAAGATGGAGAACAGTGTCCTAGACAGCATGAGTGGTAGGACGTGGAGCTTCTAGTAGGTGGCACAGAAAAACATGGTACATTAAGACTCAAGTGCTTGCTTCAGTTCTACTCCAACTTGAACATTTTTAATGGATAGTAACAGCACTTAAATGCCAGAAGAAAAAATTGATTGTGAACCTGCTGTTTCAGACTACCACAACTGGAACTGTCAATCCTGGTTTCTGCAAGGTTTTGGCATGTATTCCACAGTCATGTGTAGTTTAGGATAACATCCTTAGAATTGATTTTCTAAAAGTCAGGTTGAAACAAACTGATGTAGTCATAGGAAAAATCAAGGTACTAATAAACTACAATAGAGCCATTATGACAAAGATTTAATAATCTACAAGGCTTCACGGAGCATGCTAACTCTTCCCTAATGTTCCAAGTAACTACTACAGCTGGCAGTGACTTCACCCTGAGCTCAAAGACATCTGCTTGTCTAACTGCAGTGGCATCTGCATATCTGCTGGGAGCCTGCAAGGTTAGGCTTAGAGAGAGAGGAAGTGCTGGTACTTAAAGCAGAAATTTGGATAGCACAAGGGAGATATAATACTCATTGAATGAAAGCAGCTGAGGGGCCGTGTGTCAAAAAATGCTAACTCTCTAAAACGTGCATGATTCTGTCTAAATCTGGCCAGTGACAGCATAAATTGCAGATATGGTATTTCATTAATTGTATATTAATTTGTTTTATATTTAATGTGTGATCTTTATAACTGCAATTGTTTTGACTGGGCTTGGCAGAAGCCACAGTGCAACTGATACTAATTGTCACCCCTTTTTAGCTCACTCTGATAAGTTGCTAAAAATCAAATGGATGTAAGTTGAATTATCTCCCACGTCTAAATCTGTTGTTCCACAGATAGTGTTTAAACATCATTACAAGCCTGAATCAAAACATGAAATAAGTGAAAGTATTCTTTTTTTCTTAAAAAATAAAGGAAAAAAGCTAAAATCAACCAATCAAAACAAAAACCCCAATTTATGCTATTCAACTCAGTATAACATCTTTGAAACAAGAGCAATTACGTGGTTTTCCCAAAGTGATACAAAGTATTCACAAATTAGTTCCCAAAATGTCTGTCCATTGTCATCTTCCACAGAAGTTTATGAGATAATACCTTGGGACTGTCAGGTAGTTAATGTATTTTCTTCATTAGGTTAGAACAACACATGGAAGACAAATTCAGCTCTCATTAAATTAATTGAAAATTCTCATTAACTTCAACAAAACCACTGGCACTTCAGAGTAAATTGTCAGTGGAGCAGCATCTGTAGATTCAAATTTGTCCCTGTAGATTGAGCACAGATTTGAATCTATTTCTAAATTTAAAGAATCCCTGTAAAATCCAAGGGGATAGGTATATTCACTATAGCATTCAAACTCTGTAAGGTCATGGTAACTGGGTCCACTATACTGATAAAATAATCTGGTTAATCTGAAGATGCAGTAGAGCCTCACATGCTCTGATCTTGAAAAGCAATGTCATGTAGCTAAAATACTTTACACTAAACTAAATCTTCGGTGTATGTAATAATTTGGTAAGTGCTGTTATCTTATTCCCTTTATGCCTGTTATACACTACTTAAACATCCCAAGAAAATGCCCCACCATTACAATAAATACTTCTTCAAATAATTTATCTTCCATTTCAGTCAGCAGCTGTTTTGAGGCTTAAAATAAGCTTTTGTCCTCAGTTGTGTGTCTACTAACATGAATAAAAAAAAAATTGCTGACCTCATAGAAAGTAAAAAAAAGTCCTTAATACTTCCTAAAAGCTGCTGCTTGTTGCAGCAGTCCCAGATGTTATTTTATCTCTGTTTTATTATGTTACATAATTGACAACAGATAAGTGCTAAGACAGATGTCACTGCATGGTGCAGTTACACATGTGCTTCCAAATTCTTTCCAGTATGTGCTGGGAAGTACATGCTGCAGCATTTGCCATCTGTTTCATTAAACTTGGCAGAAATAATGGTATTTGGAGAGGAATTTATATGACCAGTGCTAAAGCCTGCTTTTGGCATTGGTCTTTCATCATAGCCTGATTTAGGAGAATTTCTCCTGAAGAATGGTCTACTTCTATTGAGATGAAAGACAAAATCATACTGTGTCCCTTTGGTTTCAGTCAGATGCACTTAGAATATTTTTAAGGAGTAGCAGCTGTTCACAGCACAGTTAATCTGGCAAATTAGTGCCTGGGTTAGACCAGTCTAGGTATGAAATTCCAGTATGAAAAGCTGTATAAGTGGTGATTTGTTCAAATGGGCATTGTATTCTCTCCTGTGAACCAGTGAGGTGTCTAAGGGAATATGTCACATGGTTCTCAGAGCTGTGTTTGGCTGCACATCTTTGATTTAATTACTTTCTAATATAAAGTGAGATTCTTTCTATACCCTAGCAGATGTGAGTTTAACACATCAGTGCAGGCAAGCCATTTCCTTCAGTGTGCAATGCTCTAGGTTTCTGTCTTGCAGCTTGTCTTCCCACCAGTAAAATGAATATCTATACTGACTGCTATTTTGGGTAACACTATCTTCCTATTATAAGCCTATTATCTTCTGCTTCCTACAAGTACTGTGAGTTGCTCTCTGAAAAGTTGTAATCATATGTGTACAACTTACAGTTTGATGGCAGAATCACAAGCTTGGTGTGCAGAAGCCAAAAAGATTGTTACTGTCATTTCTGGGATCACAGCCTGCTGAGACAATAAAAGGAAACAAAACACTTAAATAACCAGAAGGAACAACTTTGTTTTTTGGGGCATGGTCCAGAAGATTTGAAAATGAGCTGCATACCCATATCTTTAGTGTGAAAAACACCTTTACTGAGCGTGTGGTTGTGACCATGGATATGGAGCACAGCCCTGGTGTGCTGTATGACTTTGCATTTGAGAAAAGCAGTTTTACGTGTTCATTTTTTGATACTTTATTAAACCTTTCACTTAGAATTTTTTTTATTCTCTCTCAAACTGAGACACTGAACAGTAAAGTCCTATATTAATAGCTATAGTAATAGATAGCTCAGAGAATATGCAGCCTGTAATGTGACAGCCCTGTAATGTGACATCCCTGCTTTGCACTTAGTGCAGACCACATCAGAACAGGGCTGGGGGGATTGTCCCAGTTTGTCTGTCCCTGAACCACAATTATCCTGGGGCTGCAAGGATTGTTAGTAGCAAAGGCAGCCATCCTGGGTCTTGACCAGGAGAAGCATCAGCAGTGGTGTGTTCTACTCCTGGCTCGTGTGTGCTGGCAGCTCCCTGCAGACTTTAAAATGCCATTGGCAGTGGGGCTCCTCTCACCCACTCCAACTCAGGGAGTCTGTTAATACCTTTCCTTTCTGTTCTAATTATGGCTTGTGTTTCAGCCTCTGGTGGTTTTCATTTCCAAAGTCCTTCCACTCCTTAAACCATCTTTATTTTTATATAAAGAGAAAAAAATATTTGCCTTGTGCTTATATGTTATTTTTCTGCATGAGAAGAGAGGAGAGGAAGCAAGAGAGAAATGTCTCCTCTCTGACTTGCTCAAAAGGAAACTGAGTTTTACCCTTTCACTCATGAATTTCATCACTTTCTCCAGCTCTGCTCAGCTTTTTAGTCAGTAAAAATATGATTTACACTAAAGAAAAAGATACACATTAAAGATGTGATATTAGGTACTTTGATATATAGCCTGAAGAAGTCAAGTCCTCTATAATTTGTGGTTCTGTTGGCAACAGAAAATAAGAACTTGTGGAAGATCCTGGAGTAAAGACTGCAGTAGTAAGTCATCTGTCAATGCCATGTTCTTCATCTGGTATACACAATTACCAGGATTGAGCAGAAGGGGCTCTTGAGCTGCAAGGAGAAAATGAAAAATCTGATTTGCCTGGAAATTTGGTTTCGTGTTCCAAGTTCCTGCTTCATCAGATAATCTCTTGCATCATTACCCAGCAATGAGCTAAAATTAAGGCCAGGATAAACAGGATGTTAAAACAAAATGCTGCAGCATACCAGCATTACAGATGTCTGTGCAACCCACACCCCTCATCTCTACCAGCAGCTGGACACAGGAGGCCAAGAGTGTTCTGAGCATCAAACTGCCTCGATGGTCTTAGTGCCTGATGTCTGCAATGCTTCTGGTTATGACCAGCAGTCGATACCAGAGGGAAGGGAAAACCTGCTCCCTCTGGTATGTGTCAGAATAGTCATGCACAGTTCTAACCCCTCCTCTGCCTGCATGCTGAATGGAATGCTGAAATAAAGCTCTGCTTGCACTTGTACCTCTGCCTGTTTGGACCAGAGCTGGGTGCAGGAGCAGGAGCAGGAGACAGGCAGGGACAAAGGCAGCAAAAGGTCTTCTAATCTCCAGTGAAGTGGCACATTAAAAATTTGATCTCTCAGCTTGCAGAATTTCTGAATTACACTGTTGAAATCATTCTTAGAGATAGTTTTAGTGAATGTGCAAAATTTCTGTGTCTACACTAGATTATTATTTCTGCCTGATCCAGAAATTGCTCTAAGACAAGTTTCTATTTAATGAGCCAATATTAGTGGTTCTTGCAGTTGGTAATAGGCTATATTTGTTTCCAAAGAGCTTAAAATCTAAAATAGATTGCTTTAAAGTTTATTTGTTAAAAGGTGCCCTCAGGTTGAGTAATAATACAATCTCCTTTTAACAGGAGAAAATGGTTATGATCAAGTTAGACTTTTGTGGGTAGACAATAGGAAAGATTGCTTTCTAAGGTACAGAAATGCAAGCAAGGCAATCATGTGAAAAAATATTAACAATAGGGTTGTAAGATTTTGTTATTTTATTAATATATTTTAGGTGAATCAAGAAAAATATTGCTTCTCTTTAGAAATGCATTAAATTTAATCATGTAGCAAACAGGGTAACTGGATACTTTCCTGATCTTATAAATACCAAGAGACATTTGTATCATTTCCATTTTAAATTTTAGAATGATTGCTATCTTGAGAAAACTTCTTGCAGGGCATTGTTAATGTGAACATCTCCACATATTTGCAACTAGAGATGTTTTCTATCACTGGTCAGTGTGTCCACAGGGAATGCAATGCATTGAGTGAGGTGATGTGTAAGGCAGTGTGAAAGGTTCCCCTTCTACTCCAGCTGGTATAACACCACTGACATTTTTTGAGAACTTTTCCTGACGAAAAATTTTCTTTGAATCACTCGCTCCATTGGTCCCTAGCTTCTTCTTTGATATTTCTTCATGAAAAGGCAATTTATGCTGCCAGTGCAGCTCAGCTGAGGCTTTCCCATGTTCTTAACATATCCTTTGGGCATGAACAAAAGAGGCAGCAATCTGCTTGCAAGGTTGGATTCTTGTTTTGAGGACATAGCACAGTCTCAGAGTGATAAATTTACCAAGTTTGTCCTTCTAGAGATATTTTGAATGTATAGGGAAATATCTGTAATAAGTTGCCTCACATCCAAATCACACCAGGGATTTATTTGATTCAGAATCTAGTGCATAAAGACACCATGATTTCAGCAATCAGAAGAACTGAGAGGCATTAGAAAATACTGGTGCTATTAAACCATCACTAATAAGTAGTTTATTAACAAGAACTCACTGTGTTGGATCTCACAGTGTATATTCAGCCTCTGGTGAGTTGCATTTAGAAATTAAGGTTTGCAGCGCTTTGCAGAGCTCTGGAATAGCCCTTGACAGCACTGCCAGCTTACCTGGAGAGCTGAACTTCACAGAGTGACTTGGTTTAATAACATCCCACGAAACACTGTGTCCAGGTAAAATGGGGAAGAAAAATTCAGCACTTACACTTTGAAAACTAAACAGCCCAAAATCCAGGTTATAAACCCTGGAAAATACGTGACCACTGAAGTGCTAAGGAAACTGCCATGTATTTGTGAGAACTTTGTATTCAGGTTGTAATTACTTTTACAGAAGTGTTGATTGTTTTGGGGCAGAATTATCCAATCAGTTGAGATTCTACCCTTGAGCAAGTTTGGCCCAGTTTATTGACACCTTTTGTGTTCTTGTTGTAGCTGTGTGGAATGCAGCACATGAGCACATGTAGAGCTGATGAATTTCCCGAGATTTACTATGTGTTTTTAATAGTCAGACTTATGGATGTGTCACGGAAAGGTAAAAGTTACACACTTGGTGCTTTGACTATCTGCATTTTGTAATGCTGAACTACAAGGTTATTAAGAAAGCTAGAAGATGACACAGGATAGATAAAATCTTTCATTTATATTGCCTAAATTTTTTCTAAATTACCTAATTTTGCGCTTTTTTTTTCTAACTAATGTGAGAATTAATTAATGTTCAGTGTAGATTCCATTAATCTCAGTGTATGTCCAAGAATCCTCACCTTTATTACAGTGCGCTCATACATAGGCTGCTGCTGGCTCAAATTCATGTTTTGTGAAACAAAATGGAAATATATTGAGTGAAGATACTTTTCCTGTCCTTCATTCTTTATACTGACACCCTTATTCTTCAGGTCCATAAATGCCTTCTAACACGTACACCCAGCCAAGAAGCAATAGTCCATAGCAGGAGACTGTTTTCCACACAAATATTAGACAAGAGAAATAGATTGTAATTTGTCTGTCTCTGCAGAGTAAATGACTGAGAACAGATAGAAAATGGGTTGAGTGTAATTGTAGGTTTATATACAGCTGTATATTAGAACAACAATTTCCATGAGAATGGGTAATGGCAACAAAGTGCTTGCTGGATTTCACTGAGTTTTGCTGACTTTGCTTTTAAAATACAAAAATCTCCATATTAATTTGTCAGTTTTTTTGGTCTATTACTCCTAATGGACTGACTGCATGTTGAATACACTTGAGCTTTAGTACTGTGATAGTAGTTGTCATGTTAAATCCTCTCTTCTACCTCTGGAAATCCAGAGAGTAAATAATATTTTGACTCTGTGTATGGACTGAATTTCCTTTCTGCTGAACAAGATCTTTGTTTTACATCAGTATTTTACAACATTAAAGAGGCTAATGTATAATGTATAATTACACTTTTTGATACTTCTAGGAATCACAAAATCACTGAAGTCACACTGAAGATTAATAACGTAATTACTGGTAAAACTTGCTTAGCTTGCTGAAGAGGTTTTGTATCCTGGAGAATATTGTTTGCAGCATTTTCCAGAACACAGCTGAGCAACTGGATATTAACCTGAAGGATTTTCCCATGCATTCTTGAGCTAATTTAACAGGTAGTCAATTTACACTAATCTAGATTAATTGCTTTACCAAAATAGGGAGAAAATATTTTAAAATAGGTAAAATGTTACTTGATAAAATTTCATCTAACAGACATTAATAATGATGAGAGTTCTTACTCTCAATATTGTTTAAAAGGAAGCAAACCCCTGCCTTTGAAAAGGAAGAAAATATACATGAAAATCATTTAAATATTATTAAGATATTTTCCCAAAATCTGTGTTTATGTTGCCCTAAACTCCAACAAGTTTGCAACTTCTTTATATTGAATAAAACCTTATACTTAAGTTCTTTATTTGTTTTTCTTTCCAGTCACAAGCTTTCCATTTAGAACTTATTTGTACATCACTGCATCCTTATATCCAGGTCTCCTTAAGAAGCTGAAGTTGGACACTTGGTTTATGTGTATTTTTTCAAGTGATTTATCTGTTGAAATCTACTGTTTAAAGGAATATCATGAGGCTACTACATTAAATAATTTTTGTATGAAAGGTTGGTATATGAAAGGAATTAGCCTTCCAGCTCTGTTTGTACCTTTCCTTTGTTTTGAAGCAGGACATGTACACAACTGTGTTGTGAAAGCCTCTGTCAGGGTCATTGGCCTTGTCCTGCAGGCCTCTACAGTGCAATAAATAAATCAATCTCACTCTGAATTAGGGAAGTACAACTAAAGCTAGTGACTGTTTTCATAATTCAATCTTTCATGGTAGACTGGGCTATACTCCTTTCCATGCGATCACCTCTTCACATTCTGAGACCAAGCATTAGAGCTCACATGTGATTCATGCTTTTAAATTATGTGTCTGTAACTGTCCAGCTGTGTTTTAAATCTTAATTGTTTTTTAAAACCATTTTTATTTTCTCCATGTGACAATATTCAGCCAATGAAAATAAGCAAATCATCCATGTATCTGTTACATCCCTTTTCACTTATCTGTGTTTTTCTGAACCAGAGCTGCAAGGTGGAAGTGCATAACTGTACAAATCCTAACAGCCTTGAGCCCCAAAATCCCCAACATTTCTGACATCTGATTAAAAGTAGGGCTTTCTGAACTCTATTTGAGGAAACTTATCCAAGCAGTAGAAAAAAAGAACTCTAGGTAAAACCACATTAAACACCTAGACAACATCAGGAGTAAATCTTTGTAGAAGTCAGTAATGCGGAACTCTGCAAGCAGTTGTATAACTTAAAACTGATTTAAAATTCAGATATAGAGCTGGTGATGAGACATTTACCTGCGAACTTTCCCCCCTGCATGCCATTAACCAGAGGGTGCTAGCTGATGCTCAGACAAAAATTTAATCTTTCATCCTGTTGTCTGACATTGCCCAAATCACTTTTTAAATTTGGTTGCTCAGTCCAGCTCCTGAGTTTTCTAATATTGACTCTATTTAACTGTATTAACATCTGTATTCACATTTCCTACTTCAGGGACAGAGGAGGATCCCCCAATTTATCAGAAACACATGTGCACCTTTATAGACTACAGAAGCTAAAGGAAATTATTTTCACCGAAACAGAAGAGTATGTTGCACTACATGCAGTTTCTTCCTGAGCTGGTCCAAAATTTTACCTGTTTAATGGAGTCAGCAAACGAGTTTTGTTCACCCCAGCTGAACCCAGGCTGGCACATGCAAAACTGCAGGTCTAAAGAGAGAATTAGGCACATTGGAATGGATTAGGAGGAGTTCTTTGCTGGTTTTTAATGGGATGCTTAGTTTGTTTGCTTCTGTAGTAGCTTCACTCCTTAGAGTGGAAGTCCTTGCTTGGGAAAGGGAGTTCTGAGGAAGTGTAAGCATGGCTTTATTTTTAAAATTCTCAACAATAATGGACATGTCCCTTTTTCTTTCTTTAGCCAAGGAAAAGGAAGGAGGAGGGAGACATGTCTGCAAAACTTCAGATATGCTAGCAAAAATGTGCATGTGTGTTTGCATTTACACTGTGGTTTTTAGCCACCTTCTCTCCTGAAAAAAAAGAGAGAGTGAATGATGCTTTTGTTATTACATGTTGAATAAAATGAGAAATCAAACTAAAATAGTTGGCGTGTAGAATAATACAAGGTGGAGTAGTTAGACTGGTCTGGTGAGAATACTGCTCCCACATTTGAGCATGTTTATGTATTTTTGCAGTTTTGAAGAGGTCTGAGAAGATAGTGCAGTAAATACAAGAGTCTCTCTTCTTGACTATGATGCTCTGTACCCATTTCTAACCTCTCCAGATGGAGAGTCCTGAAATGGATGGGTGGGGGCAGGTGGAGCAAGGCACCCCAGGGACAGGGACAGACATGTGTACAGGCAGCCCCTGGGAGCAGCAGCCTCTCCTCACCCCAGCTGGGCACTCCAGAGCCGCTGCTCAGGCTTCTGCTGATGGTGCAGGAGAGGCTTGAAGAAACAATAAAAGTGTTTTCACTCTGAAAGTGTCAGAGCTTATGGAGAACTGCACAGGGATGCAGATAAGCAGGAACCCTGGTGAAAGTGATGCTTTATTTGCCTTATTGAGCCTGGCCCAGAGCCCACCAAAGTCAGCAGAAGTGCAAATATTGGATCTGTTCTTGAATCTGTGTGGGTGTCTTCTTAGCTGAAAGCTTGGCTATCATATCAATGTACTTATTTAGCCAAATTCTAGAAACAAAAGTAAATTAAAAGATTTCTTTTGTTCTGGCAAGGCTTTTTTTTCTTTTTCTTTTCTTTTCTGTGTATGTGGGGGAGGGTTTTTTTGTTTCTAATTAACATCTTTAGTCTTCAGAAACTCCCTTATTTGCATTCTACAATTATACTGCTGAGTAGGAAGCAGGGGGTCTTTGCAAAGAACGAAGTGAATTAGTTTTAGCTAACTGCATCTAAAAAGGAGAGCACGTGGTCCTTTGGCCTTGCTCTGAGAGTAACTCAGCTAGTGTTTTGGACAGAAAACTCTCTGAATATTAGACCCAGGAAAAAATGTCACAGATTATTAGAAATGGAATGGATGGGAGCAGGCTTTATTGGAAACATTGGCTAAGCTTACGTTGTAATTGCTGTGCTGAAGCAGTAAACAGCTGCTGATCCTGTGATCTTTCTAGAGAAAAACAAGCATTTGTTGTAGTTATTTTTCAGACGTATTCTGTTGTTTTCACAGTATTTCAAGTGTCCTACTTGGTATTTATATTATTAGCTCAGTGCTCTACATTACAATAAATGTGTTTACTTATTACAGAAGTACTGACCCTTCAAACATCTGCTTCTCAGCTGAACATCCACATCTCACTGGGTGTGGGTAGCTTCTGTTAGCCATTCTTTCATAATATTTTGCAGTCTTTGGCAAGCAGTTTGAGTCAGATTCTGACCTCAGATGCACTCCTGTACAATGGCAATAGCTGTGCTCCAGTCCACAGCATTCTTCTAGTTTTATGTCAGTGTTAACTGAGGTCAGAGGACATTGCAGCAAGTGGGCCACAAGCCTGCCTAATTTCTGCCTGGAGGAGTTCTTTAAACAAAATACATAAAAACTCTAGTGCCTCCAAATTGATGCCAAAGTCTCCCTCCCTCTTCTAGAGACTGAGCCATAGCCAGTGGTATGGCAGAAGGTTAATCAAATAGTTATGAGGAGTAAAGGGTTCAGTGTTTATCACCATTAGCACAAGAGCTGTAACTGCAGTCTGACAGGCTTGGAAGAGCTGTGGCTGTCTGGAAAGTGCTTTTTGATCTTGTGCTGTCTCTTGTCTCTACCAATACTGCACCCAAGGGGAATGCTCAGAAGCTTCTTTTGGAGACAATGGTTTCAATTGCCTCATGAACGAGGGAGAGATCTGGGGAACCCGTCATTTCCTGCACTGGGGAGAAGACTGCATTGAATCTTTGTGGTTGCTGTTGAAGTAGGGAAAATAATTTTAAGAATTTTAGTGTCTTAGCAAAAAGTCATTCTTCTCTCCCACCCTAGCACGTCTAGAGTCTGTGACTCATGCCCACTCTGCCATTCATGTTTGAGGTTCTGCCTTTCCACCTCTGATAGCCAGCTCCAGTGGTGTGGAAACAATACCCATCTCACACCTCCTGCTCTTCCAAAGCCCTGCAGCCTCCTCTGGTCATGGGCTACCTGAGGAGAGAGAAGGTGCTCACTTTACCTCAGAGCACAGCCTAATTTATCACATGCTTAACTCTTTATGCAGCAGTGGAAAAGATGGGACGGTCATCCTGCATCATCTGCCATCTACTGTTATCATCTACCACCCTGGACCTTGTCAACAGCACTGGAACTTACCCACTCTGGTTATATAAGTGAAAAATAATATCATCAACCAACCACCAGCCCTGGGCTAGTCTCAGCTGGGATTTCTACAGTGGAAGGAATTCAAAAGTAAAAATGCAGTGTAAATTTAATATACACAGCATCCCCTAGAGGTTCATGCTGCAACTAGGATAACTGCTCCTTTTCCATAACTGGTTTCTCTTAAAAGTACCAACTAGTAATCATAATAATGAGAATACATTTTGAAATTAGCTTATAGATGAGTCATAGCTAAAGCAATGTTGGTAATACATCTTGTAGAATAAATCTCATCCTAAAATAGAAAAGAATGTTTTGCAAAACTACTTAGCAATGTAACCTTTGCAGACCAGTGAGAAAAAAAAAAAAAAGAGCTAATGGGCTCTCTCAAAGATTTTCAGGCCATACCAAATATTTTTGCTTGATAATTGATAGATATCCAAATAAAAATGCAGTGAAGGTTGGTCTGGACAGTTCCTGGAAGCATCTTGATATACTTAATTTGACATGCAAATAAACCATATTCACACCTTGAATGAAACCACTTAATGAAAAATACTCATTGTTTCATCTAAAGCTTCTTTTTAATGTGGAAGATAGTTTTGATACTACCACATTACGATATTTTGGATGACTCCTTATATAAAGGAGAAAACTTCCTGATAAAATTATTTGGGTGTTGTTGATGTCTTGTGGAAACTGAGCATATTCATTGTTGGAGAATACAACAACAGATGGTATAGACCCACACCAGGTCAGTAAGCTGTGGAAATATGAAACTGCCAATCCTGAAATTGAAAACAGGTGGCAAAAATTTCACTTGGAGATTTGACATCTGTAAGTAATTGGTTAGTGCAAGAGCTTTGGTTAGACACAAATTAACTTTATTGCTGATTGCATTTTCAATAAGTAAGGGAGAAAGCAGCTGCAGTTGGTTAGAATCACAATAAATTAAATACCTAGAAAGTGTTTAGAAGGACTTAATTTTTGGTTTTTTGTTGATTTTTTTTTTTGTAGTTAGCTTGGGTATATACACTTCATAGTATTTAGGTTGAGAAGACAAAATGTTTTACAGCAGTTTTAACAGTGCTTCTGGCATCAAAGCTTCTTCTCAGAGCTTCAAACTGTTTCTCACCATTCCTACACCACTTTCTGCTTCTAAAAAATGTAAATAAATAAACAAACACAGGACATCTGGATTTGATTGGGGGGAGGGATTAATTTCAAATAAAGACATTAAGAAGTTATTTTGACTAGAAGAGAACTATGCTAATGGGGGATGTTGTGTTCTTGAACTTTGTCCTTTCTGGCAAGGCTTTCTTCTCCCCACAAATAGGAGTTACTGATCTGAAAATGTAGATGTCTGACACTGACTCAGTGCTGCCTTTCCTAGCAACAACGGGGAATTTCAGAGCAGGCAATGTGTTAGCGGGTGCTAGAGAAAAAAATCAGGTTACTTGTATGCCAAATTAAAGTTTAGGATATTTTCAAAACATCAAAACAGAAGTTATTTTAAGGCAGCCAGACTACCTGAATAGCTCAAATAGATAATGGTATTGATCACACAGAATATTTCAGGTTTAAAAGATTTCAGGTTGGTCAGGGCAGAAAAGATTTTTGCCCTGGAGGGAAATTAACTCTGTAACATTAAAGCCAGAGAAACCTTCAGAGTTGCAGTAAAAAGCTGGGGAGATTATCTCCTCCACCTGATGTTGTGTGAGGCACATACATTTCTGGGAATGTAGCACTACCTGTTTCCAGAAGTGCAAGAGTCTGTTGCAGTTGATTTCAATTCAGTTTTCCACAGCTGGATGTTTCAGAAAGGTTAGCACCTCCAGTCAGACACCACCCTGTACTAGAAGCAGCCTGACATCAAAGGCACCCTAAGCATGCACAGCTGCACTGAAATCATAAGATCTTCAGGAAGCTGCACACTTGCATTTACATTCTACATATACAATGCATTTATACACTTGCATTTGCATCACACAAAGTGATTATAACTCTAAATCTTGAACTATCTGAAGATAGTATAATGTCAGGAATGAACTGAGCTTACTAATGAGAAGAACCAGGAGATCAAGTGTTGGAGGATGTCTGTGGGGATATGTTCTGGATGGAATGATGTTCAGAAAGAGTCAATAGATCACCCTGCAAAATTTATGCCTCTTTAAGATGCTGCAGTCAGCCATCTGAAAAATGTGAAATTCTCAGTCATGTTGAGCAATCCTGGCCAAAGGGTTCACAAATTCATGTTTCAACTCAGATGTTGCCTCATGGGCTTTCTTCCAGCCTGTTTGCCACTGCATCTTCTTTCTGGCAACAGAATAGTATTCCTGTGGCATTTGCAGCAATTGCTTACATGGAACAATAAATATCAGATAAATATTTAATATGAGTTTAACTTTTTAAGTGTTGTTCAATAGCTGAAAACTAAAGGAAACTGCGTGCTGTGACTAATCAGCTCTTTGCAGAGCACCAGCAAGTACTCCTGTTAAATATAATGCCAAATGTATGGCTTCTAGATCACTTTGTGAGATTTAAGGGTGCCAATTTATTTGCTATATGATGTATCTTGCAGTAGAATATTAGAATTCTTTTTATGAATTTTCTAATGTTTGAATTTTCCAGCAGAAGCAAGGGGAGCCTGCTTGACTAGCAGTTTTATGGTACTGCTGTATATTAGATTTCATCAGTAAATTACCTTTTGCTTTTTTCCTGGAATCTAGGCATCCTGCTGGACTCAACATGCACAGTCATTTCATTTCTTCCTTGTGTGCATGGAAACCACTCTGCTATTTTGTCAATGCCTTGACTAAGTGATTTTCGTAATGATTTATGTCACATACATTCACGGAACAGTAAGTAACAGATCATAGTATGCATATAGACTGTTCTGTAAATTAAAACATGCAAGTTCTTTGTCCACAGCCTTGAACAGTGGGAAGTAAGCCCAGCATTGTTTCTATGAATTTATAATGTAACAAATCCCTGATATTAAGTTCAGATAAGAAAGGTCTTCATTTTAAAATTTTTAAACAAGAAATAACATTCCTTCTGTGATACTGAGAAAATATATGATAGCAAAATAGAGTTCAGGCTTGTCACATTGCTTTTCAGAGAAGTGATTTTCTGACTGCAGAGCTCCATGCAATATTACTCTCCCCTCTGCTGTTTTATCTTCCTCTGACAGGTCACTGGAGAGGATAACATCTGATTTCAGACAATAAGATCGGGAAGAGGTAGCAGGCAAGTGGGGCCAAATTCTTTGGCTGAGGCTATGAGACAGTCTCATCGTCTCATCACCTTTTCCTCCTTGCTCTGCTTCTCCTCCCTGAAACTGGGCTAAGCAGAAGTGGTGCAACATGGGGTCTGTGCTCATCCTGGGAGAGCATAGGCTGATCTCGAGAGAGCAGGCAGCTGTGGAAAAGGAGATGACCAGAGTAAGGCTGGAAGGTGCTGAGTAACTGGACTGGGGACAGCGTAAAACCTGAGTAAATCTTTAAAAGGAGGAATTCCCGGTCTGGACTTGTTCCTGGTGGGATAGACATGCCTGGGCTCTGGATGGTAAATGCTCTATTAAAACCTGTCATTCAAGGTATGGGAAAAATAACTTTGGTTGCATGGGGAGAGACTTGATTTGGAGTCTGAGGACATCAGAGGGAATGTCAGTCTGGGGTTTTGTACCCTGCAGGGAGGAGGGAGGAAGACACACCGTGAAGAGTGGGCTTATATGGTCATGTAGGGGAAAAAATAAAAACAAACAAATAATAAAAAAAATTTTAAAAAAAAGAAGTAAGTTCCCCCTGAGTATCTTACAGATCTAAAAGAAATTCTATGAGTTGGTATATGTGAAATCACTCATATTTAAAGCTGAAGGTGAAAAACAATATATTGACGAGCCTGTGCTTCCTGTGGAGAGGCTGTATAATGATGCAGAAAGTTTTCTCCCACAGCTTTCAGTCTCCTTACTTCAGCAAAACTGATGGTAGTAATAAAGTAAGCTGTTGCTTTTTCCTTCTTACTGCATTTATATGAGAGGAGGAGGCTGAATGTGCTGTCTTTTATTACTTTTCTCCTCCAGGAGTAGGTAAAAAGTGATATATGCTTCACACTTTTTTACAAACAGATTATACTGGGCAGATGCTTAGAAACAGCTTTGCTAAATCATGTGAAGGGATGCCTACATTATGCGGTGTGGAAAATCTGCTGCTTTTGGTATAGCCAGGCAGAAATGGAGATTCATTTGGGGCACAAGAAGTTGTGAGGTTATGGTTCACCATTAACAGAAAAGAGGAAAAATGCCCACTGTGAGTTATGCAATAAATTCAGTGAAATAACAAATCTTTGAAAGTCCCTGGTTCATGGAAGTGTCAGGGGGTTTGTGGGCTCATTTAGAGCCAAACAATGTGCCCAAATGTACCAAACTATGAGAAATTTCCACATGATTGGCAAGCATGTGACACACAGGCTGAAAATCTGGTTTTAGTCTTTGAAGCAAGTGGACATTTGCTGTCAACACTGGTTAGTGTTTAACAAATTTTTCCTCCCAAATTTGTTTAAGGTTATGAAAGTGATGAAGGACTTCAGCACTTACAAACTCAGTGTTTTCATGGCAGATTTGTAGTTTTGTAATTCATAAGTGGAATTAAAGTCTTGTGTGAGTTGCTTACTGTTATCACTTAGTTTGCAATCCCAAACACTCAGTTGTGCATCTGGGAGTGGCCTGAAAATTAAAACAAAAACAAACAATGACCATTGTGTGTCTGAAATCCTGCTTCTTTCTAGGGACTGACTGAATTGAGTTAAACTCTTAAGGTTTGCAAAAAGAGACCCGCTTGCCTTGGGTTCCAGCGTGTGCAGTGCACTTCTGAGAGGGCAGCTGGTCTTTGTCAATGAGAGAAACTCTCAACTTGTCTTCTGAGTACAAGTACTGGTGTCTTGTGTTTTCATAAGATCCTGGTGGTTATTCACTCTCTAGGGACGTGAGGCAGAGAGTTCAAGGTTACCTTTACTCTGGGGGAGGTCTTCCATCTTCTAGCAAGATGTCCTCATTTTGAGGTTTTTCTGGAAAGTAGATTCAAAAGTAATTCAAACAAATTTGAGGGCAGGACAGACAGTTTATAAAATCTATGAGGACTGTAGCTAACCCTGATTTAAGAAGAGTTTACTGTGAATTTCAAGAGACAGTTCTGTCACAGTGGGCACTTTCCAAGACTGGAAATCAGGATCAAGTGATCAGCTCAGACAGGTAAGGAAGATGGTCAAGCCAGCGTTTTGGTAAGGTGGGGATGCCAGTCCTTACTGTCTAAGCCTGACCACATCCTTTAGCACTAGATAGCATCGCCCTTACAGGTTCCTGAAGTGAAAATACTGTAAACCAGGCCTGTTAATGGAAGTGGGTTTGGAAGTGATGGGTCTGTGGGACACTGCAAAAGGACAGCCAGCTGTGCAAGCTCAGCAGTCGATTGGCCAAAACACCTGGATATACAGGAACTGGTTATTTATCCCTCTACAATTCAGACATGGAATGATATATCTTTAGTGACTGAGCTGTTTCTCTGCTTGAGTAAATGAGATGTATGTGTTGAGGAGGGCAGTCAGCATTCAGCAAGAAGACAGATTAATTTAAGATTAACTCCTCATTGGAGTGGAACTGACAGGCCTGTAGAAGATGGGCAGTTCTAGGGGCTGTTAAAGTCCCGTTAAAGTTCACCAGCTTGGGACTTGCTTGAGTTGCAAGTGTTTTGACAGTGTGAATATATATGGTACAGAGCGATGCCCTAAATTAACATTGGCCTAATTGGAAACAAGACCAAATTATTCTTGAGAAACTGAAGTATGATTTCTAGGGATATATTAAATTCCAGGAATAAGGAAAATCTTTTACAACACTGAGTTTAGTTGAGTTTGAATCTTCCCTGCTGCAAGATGTGAGGAGCTGGTTTGCAAACCTTACTGTGGCTGCTCCAGCTCTGGATGGGCTGTCAGCCAGTAAGTGGGTTAAAACCTTGGCAACAAGATGCTGTGACAAAGAAATATAAGACTGCTCTAAAAGATGCCTTTTTGTGCATCTGGCTAGTACTTTAATGTCATTGAGTTTCAAGGGCAGGGCATGGCTGACTGTTGACACTGTTCTTCCTTTGGAAAGAGAAAAGAATTAACACGTTGAGACTTCTTAGGAATAAAATCAGTGGTGAGTAGAATGAGAAGAAACAAAGGTGATTTTTCAAGTATATTTTACAGGAATATCAATCTCTGTCTAAAAAAATAGGCCAAATTTTTACTTATTTTCCTAACTCATGCTGTACATGGATATTCTTGTCTTTGTTTAGTAATTAAACACTGAAATATAATTTTATCTAAAGAACTTTTAAAACACTGTTTTCTCTCTTAAAGATATTTTTCCCCTTTCTCCTTTGAATCTGCCTTCTAGCCAGTAATAATGAAGAACCTGAGCAAAAGCTTGAGTTAGTGGCTGAATAGAAGTATAAATGCTCTGTGCTGGAGTGATTACACAAGCAGAAAACCAACCATCTTGTGAAGAAGGTCTTTTCCTCATAGACTCATTCCTTCAGCTCTCTAGGCACTAGGCAGTGTTTGCATGCATCTAATCACTGAGTCTACCAAGTCTGAGTTCCTACAAGCTCAGCTTCATTTTGAAAATAAGCTCCTCCTAAGCCTTTAAGCACATTTGTGGTATTTTTAAGGAATATACTGAGCTCTGTTATTCCATGTGTCTTGTCTATTTTTTTTTTACCCTCTGAAAAGAAAAATAACATATTCTTTATGTGATGATTAATGTGTAATGATCTTCGCACATTACATAATGTCCTATCTTCCACCTAGAAAAGCACTGGCACAGAAGAGAGTTGCAAATCTGTCCCTTCATAAAGTGAAGACTGATGTCATTTAAGCTGGCTCATCCCTGCACAGCTTCCAAAACACCATGTGCTTTGCAACACGGCAGTATCCATTTCTGCCTCCTTTTAAAAATGAAAAAAAAGTACAGATGAAATGTATGTCCACAGCATGCTAACAAACCCACCCCAGCAGGCATGCTGTAAAGCTAATAATGTTTTTTTTACCAGAAATGTTCTGGTTGAATTGGAAGGTGTTTAATGCAGAAGATAAAGAGCACATTTATCCAATCTTCTCCCAGAATATGTCTATCCAGATGGCTCAGTTCCATGTAACTTGTGTATGTTGAAAGTGGATTCTGGCAATGCAGTTCCCTAATTTTCTTTTGGTATGGTGGGAGTGCATGTAAACAGTATCAAATGTAACATATATAGAAAAGCAGGTTTTATCTTTAAATTTTAAAATGGCTCTATAGGAGTTGAGTCCTTCCAGTCCTGTTCATCAGTTAAAAACTGTGCAAACATACCCTTCCTGCACTTTTCTCCCTGGAGCTGCACAATCCACACTGCTAGCTCATCCGCCTTTTGGGAGAAGACAAAGGCAATATTCAATACTCCATGTATCAGGCAGTCCAATTAAACATTTTTTGGATAATTTCATTGCTTTGACAAGTTTCAAGATTGATGCAATATTTAATCTTCTGTTTCTCCAGTATCTCTGCCAGTTTTCAAAGGGTTTATTTCTTTTCTGCCAAACAAAGAATGTCTTTCTATCATTCATATCTCATATTGGCTTAATTTGTATTTTTATGCCTCTGATTTCTGATGGGTTTAATACAGCTGTTCTTTGACTCTAAACACATTTCTCCAACAATTCCTCCTTAATCTATGGTTTGTTTTTTTTTTGGTCTCACATCAAGTCTAGCAAGGCAGATTTTGTTCCAGAGCTTAAAAACAATCTCTGCTCTAATTTCCTCCCATTAGTGTGTTAGAAACATGATATTTTTCTTGAGCAGATCTCCTGATCTAGGATTTTAGATGATTTTAGTTGAAGCTAAAATGAGAATTTCTACTGAAAAAAACCCAAAAACAACAGACAAAAAACAAACAAACAAAAGAATCCTTCCCTAAAATGCATTTAAACCCATTTGTGATTTCAGTGACAAATTTAATCCTCATTAGACAAGACAGAAAATACTTTCCCAACAGAGAGACTGGAAGAAATAAGCAACGGCCTTTCAGTAATAAAATAGTAGCTAGCTGTTATCTAGTGCTTGTCATCAGTAACACTGACCATGTTTAATAGAGAAAGTGAGTGCCATTATCTGGATCTTACAGATTGCAAAAGCGAGGCATTCATTGAGCTATTATGCAAAAATATTAAAAAAAACAAGCAACCTGCACTTTTACAGCATATATTTAGTTTCTTTTAAAGAATCCATCTCTACACTATATATAGTTACTATAATTACTTACATTTCTCTTATGCTTCCTCAAAAATTGAGTTCTGACTTCTCTAGTGACTGCTCCTACAGACTCTGGCTGTGGTACTGCACTGGGAAAGATTGGAGCCCTTATTATTTACAATCGCTACCATGTTTTCAGAAGTCCTTAAAACATTTACTTCATGCATGTGAGTGAAAATAGAAGGCCATAAGTCTTATTTTTTAAGGTTTTGTTCTATTATTTTGACCAGAAATCAGGGAACTGGATAAATATATAAAGAAATTTAAATTGAACAGCAATTGCAAGTTGAGGGTGAAGAGACCTTGAAGTAAACTTCAATGTCTTCTTTTCAGTGAAATATAATTTTCATTTCTTGACCATCCCATCTCTACCAAGAAAAAAAAAGGCATCACACATAATAAACCACTGTTTAAGCATAATTCAATGTTTCTATAAGGGCATGAAAATCAGATTAAAATATCTTAAAAATTATAAAGTACTAGCATTTAATGTATTTTTCAATCACTGTTAACCTAAACATATAATGCTACCATGTAGGCTCAGTGAGGCCAGCTTTACTCCTCCTGACCCTTGAAGCAACTCTGTGTTTGAACATGACAATTTACTTCTTTTATTTTCTGCAGGAAATTTAATGAAAAACATCTTGACACCACAGTGTAGTGAGTTCTGGTACTAAGCCTTTACTGTTTATTAAATGAATTCATTAATTCCACAAATTATCAATCTATTTACTTGTAGCTGGATTAATCTGTCTTAATCCTGAATCATTGTTGGTCCAGGAAACCTTTGTGTGCAGAAAATGAAAGAAGATATAGTTTCCTTGTTTGACCCATAATACAAGTGGAGGGGGTTAAATTTATGGCTCTGGTGGAAATCAATTTGTGATCTTGAGCTGAAAAGTCCAAGTTATGTCTCTGTAAACAGCTGTAAATTTAAATTTTCCCATCTTCAAAAAAATTCTCTTTTGCCACTCTATTGGAAGAAAAATCATGCAGCTTTTTTCTTCTGCCTTTATAATATCCGATCACTTTTACATTCTCTGCTACACGTATCAGGGCAACAGCAATTTCACTTCCAGTTTTCTGAATCCTGAGCTCTGTGAATCATCTAATACTGCAAACCACTTCCTTTCCACTCCTGTGATGGGGGAAGAGGGATTGAGGATGCAGAGAGAGAAACGTGCCATATTTAAGTCATGTAGGGGTTACATTGCATGATCTGCCTTTCTTTGGAGTGTCCAGGATGTGTTGAGTTCTAGAAGTGTCACTATATGTAGGCTATATTGTGGCACACTGCCACAAACTCATTAAAAAATCTGTTGGGAGATAGTAAGAGGCTTAGGAGTTTGCCCTTGTTTGCAGACAAACTTACTAAGCGTGGTTTCAGTCTGTTGGGCACCACTGACAAAGGAGGAGAGGAAATTCTTCATCTCTGTGCCATCAGTGTTTGTTGTATCTGATGAGTCATTATGCCATTGTGCCAACTTTCTTCTTTAGTTTCCACCATGCCAGGTAGCTCAGACTTTACCCTGTGCCCCTGAGGTGATGTTGCCCAAACCTGTGTGTACAGCTCCTTTGTGTTGATGTGTCAGCCCTGTTCTCCATCCGTATCTCCTCGCTTGAGCAGCCCAGCGCTGCGTGGCCACCTTTGGGGTGAGTGCAGACATTGATCTTTGTGCCTGATTCAAAGTCAGCCTGACAGGGCTACCCAGGAAGCCAAATACCCTCTGCTGCTGCTCCAGCACCAATGGGTGACAGGCCTGACAGAACTGACTGGCGGTGTCTTGGCCAGAGCAGTGTCCCTGCAGTCGCTGCTCTCCTCTGCACGCTGCTGTGCAGAGGCACTGGTGTGCTGTCTGTGCTAATGCACTTTTTGAGCAATGGGCTTCCTTAACCTTTGGCTTTTCCTCAGGCTAAAACTGAAGATAACCCTTCTACCAGAGTTGCATTTGGCACTATCTGCTGGGAAGTGCATAATTAGCCAAGCCAGCACAGGTTCATACATCCCAGTTATTTACTGTCTTGTTTCTCGACAAGTCATGCAAAATGAGTTTCAGACATATGCTGCAGCTCAAATTATGAATGCCTAGTTCACTTTTTGTATGCTCTTCTCCTGTGTCCTTGGGTTGTTCTAGTGCCTAAGTTTGCTAGATCCTTCAGGAAAAAGAAAGATGCTTTCAAGTTGGAACAGTGAGGTGGACACATGGGAGACAGCTCTAATGCTTCTGTCCAATACCAGCAATCGTACTGTAATCCAGTTACTGATCAGGGAAAAAAAAACACATAAACTTCTTTACAATGTGTTTAAATAAGGTACAGCTGGTATTAGTATTCTCTAGAAAACCTTTGAACCAAGTTTGGAAAAGCAAGAATTTGCATATAAATAGAATATTATAGAGAGATCTCCATTTCTCTTGGCAGGGCATTTTTTTGTTGAGTTCTTTACTTTTTACTCCTTTTTAAATAAATAATTCTGTAGTTATACAAGGGTTTGTGTTATAGGGAGGTTTTGACATAAAATACATAAACTACCCATTAATTAACATTTTGACATTATTGCTACAAGTTAATCAGAAAACATCAAATTATTTAAAATGTGTTAACTACTTCCTTTTCTATGCTGTAGTTGATAATCCATGAGAAAATGAAATTATTAATCGTGTGAGTTGTGCAGTGAGTACATAAGAACATGACAGATATAGCTCCTTTTGGAAACAGTTTGTGATAAATATTTATATATGTACAGCTGGGTGTCTGCATTACTAAAAATTATTGCAAGTGCTACTGGAGACGTGGTTATTGAACATGTTAGTATGGTGTACAAAGATTAGGTGAATAGTACTCAAATTGAATTTGCCACGGCTGGGCATCTAAGTCTATTAGAGCTTCTTTTCTTTTTTTTTTTTTATTTTTTTTCTTTAATTTTGTAAGGAAAGGCTAAACCAGAATCAATTCCAACTTCATTATCTTTGTTTTCAAGGTGATTTTGTCTTCCTGTCTCAGAAAGTGGAGGGCTGAGATAAAGGACTACACTCCACATTGTTAGCTTAATCATAATTGTGTTTTTATCATTCCGAAAATAATACAAAAAAGGTTTGCAAACGTGGGATGCAGATGTGCATAAGACTTGTAAGCACCTAATAGGTGTGAAATGTTTTATGCCTTCCACTTCTGTTACGATCAGCCTTCCCTAGACTCTTGTTCTAACCTCAGTTGTGAAAGCAACTTAAATCCTTCTAGAATATGTGTGTAAAAAAGTTAACCTCATAAAATTAGAACACTTTTCTTTTTCTTCCTTTTAAATATTTTTTTTACTAAAATAGCTTCCAAATCTTGATGCTGGCTAGGTTTTTGGTGATGACTGACATCACTGTGTACTGGCCAAAAATTCTCTCCCTCCTCTTATTATCCAACATCTTCAAGACTGTGAATCTTCTTTGAGATATAAGTTGTATTTTTTTGGTTCTGTATGTATCCAGTTAGCAATAAATTTAGACCTTGGTCCCCAAGTGGAACTGACAGAAAAAATAGCAGAACAAATCTTTAAGAAATTATAAAGCCATAATCATATTGCTTGTAAATTCATATTGCGTGCAAATTATTGTGTTTATGTAGCTGGAGAATACAAGTGAAGCTGGAATTTAACAATATTTCCTCACTGTTGATGTAGGCCAATCAAAGTAACATTTCTTAAAGTATTGTTACCAGTGGACTCAGATCTTGACTTTACTTATACCATTTTAATTTACTTGTATGATTATATAAATAATTACAAAGCAAAAGTCAATCAGGCAATTAGAACAAACAAACAAACAAACAATTTAAAAAATAAAACCAGAAACAAAACACCCCAAAACACTGCAAAACCCAGCCTGCAGCAGTTGTAGTGACAAAGATATGTTCTAGAAGTGTGGTAATATGCTCTTTGGGACCACTTGTAGTTGTGAAAAATAGTTATTGAATAGAAAGCAGTTGTCAAGGGGAAAGTCTGAGTTCATTTTGTTGATAAAATGGTTGTGGAAGGAAATTAGCAATTATGTTATTTCCCTGCCATAATACCTATTATCATTGATACTGATTGTGTATTGGACATGAGTATTAGTTGGTACTTATTATATAATTGCAAGGAAAACATACCTCAAGATATTGTTATTATTTCAGACATTATTTTTTTGTTCTCAGCAAACAAGTCAAGAGCAGTACAGTGATCATCATCTTCCATCATTCAGAGTTTTATCATCATTGACCTCTGATTCCCTTTGCAGGCCTCATAAATTCTCATCCCTAGTTGGGAAAAATAGGATCATGCTAAGCATTTTTCCCACACATTATTACAATTCTGTTAACAATTTCAGACAAGAGTTAAAAAGAAGCCATGAGGATCTGGTCTTTTGTTGGTTGACCCAAATCATGACACATCATGACACACGGCACAGCTATTAGTATTATGTATAGTATTATTAGTATCATGTGCTAATTATCACTGTGGGATAGTTTTTACAAATTATGTTATTTTAAATTTCTTAAGAAATTTATTGTATCATTATCAAGGACATATTGAAAGTCAAGCTTATCTATCTTTCCTAAATTAAGGTCAGAAAGATGGAATTGGTCCTAGGCCCATGAAGCAGGAACAGATGAAGAAAAAAGTCTCTATTTTGTTGAGCTGTTCATAGGCAGAGTTAATTTAAACTAAAAATTTTCCTTTTCTTGACACATATGGCTGATATCTGCTGTGATATTCGTCATTTATATGTAAGCCCTGTACCTAGAGAATCCTTTAAGGGCATGTTTATGTTTGGAAAGAGTCTGCAACTTGATGGGACTAGTATTCATATCTTTCATCAACATTTGTTGGTTTCCCATCCTTACTGCAAGGGTCATAATAGAAATAAAGACTCATAGCAGGCTATAGAAAGTTACTTAAACTAAAGTAGTATGATGGCATTTTGTGTCCCTTGATGAATAAATTTGTGTATTTGATACTTGATTTTGCTGGCATTTAGGCTATGGCATATTTAGAAAGTTGATCATGTATCTCACAAGCAATCTGCTGAATAAAACTTTCAATGTGTGAGTATTTCTAGTCTTTCAAAAAAAATCTAGCTGATTATGATGCATTTATGAAATTAGTCAAATTGCAGAGTTGGCTTAAATGTGTGCAATCATGAAATGTAAATAACATGTTTCAGAAATGCAATTCTGAAATTCTGATGTGCTGAAACACTACACAAATCTTTGTCTGACCTCATGGAAAAAGGGGGAAAACCCAAAACTAGTTGAATGAATGGAAGAAGATTTATGTACTTACCATTTCTTTTGCTCAAAGAAGGTTTCTTTCTCCTTTGGTTACATTGCCACCCATAAAAATATAAAGTTTCTTTTTTGTTGTTTCTTCCTTATAAATAAAGATTTATGTAGACCAGACATCCTTGCAAAATCAGAGCTGTCTTACTTGTCAAGTTCAGCTGTTTTATTTTGGGCCTATTTGCTTAGAATTTCTCCCTTTTCCTTTGAGGGCAGACATGGCAAAGCAGAGAACCCATGTCCCCACCACATTTAGGTGTCTTCTTCCCATTCAGCAAATCTCTCTTGCATAGCCCAGCATTTCTCATCTGTTAGAACCACTTGTGTAATTCGCAATATTGAAGTGGACAAGCAGCATTGATTTATGTTAATGGAAGAAGTGTTAAGCAGTTCTCTGTATTTCGGAGTACGGGACACACATCTTCCTGCCCAAAACCTCAGACTAGCAGAGCCACCTCAAAAATCAGAAACCACCTGATGTACGAGACAGAGGTTTCAGATGTGTGTCTTCCTAGTTTAACGCATTTTAAAATTTCTTTAGTACTTGTTAAAATGAAAGCTCAAGTGGTAAAAAAGCTGTTACCTGGGTACATGGTGATTTAAGCAATAGATGCCAAAAGCTTTCTTTTTCATGAGCATGTCAACCTGTACAGGGGGAAATTTGAAACACCTGTTTTAGATATGAGTGAAAGTGATTCTGCCTGTAATTTTCATCCATTCCCATTCCTCAGTGTCTTCTCTAAATATTCTGTGCAAGTGTTTCCAGTTTGTGTGAATCATGCTCCTATTCTTTTAAAGCCTTTGATGGAAATTCTGAACAGTCACATCAGCTATGAAGGGCTGAACCAGCCAACTGTGGCAGGAGTTTTTGATCTTCCCAACAGTCATCAAATAATCTCTGATCAGTGAAAGCTTTCTATAGATTTGTTTCCCTTATCCTCACCTCACTGCCTCTCTAACTTTATTCAACACGGAGCTGAAATCTTAAATTTTAGTATAACCCAGGGAGGAAAGGAGCTGCAGACATAATGATTTTTATCACTAATTTTAGGAAATCTTCAGGAGTAAGAGCTGAAGGGTCAGGCTGAAACACCATCTTCATTACATATTCATTAGAAAAACCTTACTCTATTTTTACTGCTTCAAAATACTGCAGCACAGGATTAGCCATACAGACCTTCCCACAGAGATAGTGGCATGCCAGTGATAGTACTATATATAAAGCTCTGATGGTTTGCACATGAAAATATCAGTTGAAAACAGTAGCTCCCTCTCTCACAGATTTAAAGGCTTACTGTAGTTTCATATCTCTGTTCATACAAGTCGAACAAGTTGCTACTCATCTGTCCTTGCCAATATTGTGTTTTTATTATAAATCAGACATTACAGCATTTGGCTTCTTTTCAACTGATTTGAATGACATGTTCTCCTTCAGTGTTAATTAAAGCAAGAGCTCCAAGATCTAAAAAATAAGACTATAATACTTCAGTACATTTCCTCTGAAATGTCTTTTATGTGATTTTTTTAAACTACACAGAGATTTAAACCAGAAACATCAAACAGTTCTAACTTGTAAAGTGTTGGAATTTTAGGTCTCTGAATGCTTTTTCTTATGGGATGCCTCCTTTTAGAACTTAAAAATAATTTATCTATCCATTATCTGAACATTTATATTAGTTTTATTCACATTAAAATCAAACATCCTCTTCAGCTCATTTCAAGAACGTTTATTATATTCTCAACATTAGAGATCTGTTGGGATAAACAAAAAGAACATTCTGGAGCAGAGCTGGTCCAGCCAAGATCATCGCCCCTCTCCCTCTATCCCCCTGTAGTTTAAGGAAAAGGTTTAATGCAGGAGAAATCACGCAGTATGCTTCTTTCTTTATTCCTAGAAATCACATCCAGATTTTATCTCATGTTGTAGCTCAATATCCTCACGTGTCCTGGACACGTTAAGTGTCCAGGACACTTAACTATTGATACAGTGTTTTACAGATTTCACAGTGAAAATCCTCCAAATATTAGTTTTAAACTGAATAGTTATCACTTCCTGCATTTAATTCCTGCAATTCAATTTAGAAGGATATCAAGCATGCTGAATACAGTTAGATGATTCTAAAGCTTCCTTATGTCAGTATATCTTGTACCTGTAAAAAAAATGTTTATCAGTGTAATGGCAGGAAAAGTCTTTTTTAGAACACTTTCTATGTCTCAAAGAGAAAGATCACATAATTAAAAATTTGAAAGGGGTAAAAATTGTTCACTAATAACATAAAAAATCTCTGTAATGGAGAATGGTCTGAGCCAACTTTTGCAGAAACCGTGATGCAGTTATTCTGTAAAGAAAATTTGGAGAAAATTGTGTAGACTTTCCAAGCCAGTGGAAATATCCCAACACACTTCTTTTCCTTCATACCACCATTATATTATTATCATTTTAGAAATCAATTTTTGTTAGGAACAACTTAAAAGATAGAAACTACATTCATTTCTGTTAAGGATGTGGAAGAACAAGGTGTAATTGCCTTTCTTTACAAATGGGTCTCAACTTGAGGTGAAAGGGACTTAAAGCCCTCCCCTAACTTTCACATGTTCTATTTGCTAATTTGGGTGATTGCCTCAACCCGTCAGGCATGTATGACAGCCATGAAGAGAGTAGGCTGGAGTGGGACTGCAAAATGGGGGTGAAATGCTTTTTTTGCCTCTCTCTGAGTGTGGGCTTTGAGACCCGAGACCAGGCAGGAAAGGTGTTTCAAGGGAAGGGAAAGGGATCATGCAGACATGTACATGAAGAGCTGTGGCTGTAGGTGTGTGATGCTTCCCAATAGGATGCCGAGGTGTCCCAGCGCCACCACCTCGGTGGCAGCAGGAGGGCAAACCCTGGAGCAGCCCCGGGTTCTGCCCAGGGACCTGAGCAGTTTGCCTCATCTGACAGCTCCTGGTCCCCAAAACAGCACAGCAAAGTGCCCACAAGCTGAATTGGGGGGGCTCCTTTGTATAGATTTTGATAAGGAATGAACTCGTAAGTTAATTCACTCGCTGCGCTGTCCCTCTGCATGGCGCTGCTGGCTGGCTGATAAAACACGGAGCACAGTAGCAATTTGTTGAAGACAAAGTTCTAAGGTTTTTAAGAAATGCAAGGAAACAGGCTTCAAAAAGCCACCTATTAAAAGAAAAGAAGTCTGATTTCTTGGTGTCTGAGGAAAGATATAGCCTGAGATTGATTGTTTTGCATGTCAATTAAATTCTGGTTTTTCTAGCTGACAAAGAACTTCCGTTTCACATAATTTCAGCTTGGTTGAGACTGATCAAATAACTTAGGAAATAAGTTTAATAGATTTGGGAGAATTTAATAGAAAAATGGAACCACTTAGAGCCTAAAGTGTATTAGATATTGTTTCTGTATTGTAACACCTTCTGATCTGCCAAGAACAATGTCTGACAGATTCTATACCCATAGCTCCTATACCTGTTCCTGCTGTGATGCAGGAAAATCTCACTTATTTAAACCTTTGAAAATGTTCTATTTTTCCTATCTCTTCTGTACAACATGTGTGATGCTTGTTAAGGACCTTGGAAGTAGTGCCATCTTTTTTCAGAACACTGTTTAAAAAAAACAATGGAAGTATTTATGCACGTTATTTTTTACCAGTCTATCCTTTCAGCATTTTCCTTTATTTTGCCACTTCTTTTGAGAGGTCTGCTTTCTTGAACCAAATCACCTTCTTCCTGGCACATCAAAAGCACAGAGCATCCCTCTACTTCTCCTTTTAGACACAAAGACAGTATGAAAAGCATAAATGATTTTTAATGCAAAATATGCAAACTTACTTCGTTCTCTCTTGATGGTGCTAACAAAAATAAATTAGCAGAAAAATACTTGGATAGGGTTTTGGGTTGGGTAAAATAAGAACTTAATGAATTAATGAATAAAACTTCATGAAGAATTAATGGTTTTGTCTGATAGTTTTATAGATTTGTTTTGCTGATAGTTTTACTAGTATGAAAAAGTTACAAATGAGCATGAAAATGTCCAAAAGTAATATGTTAAACCCACCACCCAACTGCTCACCACTTGTAGAAGATATAGTGGGTGTCTGCAGACTTCACACATTGTTCATGTTTATCATTTATTCAGCAGGACAGCTTTATTTATGCACTGGAACAGCTGTTTATGAGAATTTCACATCTTTCATAATGTTTATTTGTCTTTCACCATGGCTTCCAAGCTCTTTTGACATAAAATTAGTAGGAAAATGTACTTGTGTACAAGAGTTTCTCTGTCCTTCCTACATTTGTTTTCCTAGGTGATTAAAATATTTTTTGTTGGACTTACTCTATTTTGAATAGTGTCAGCTATGGGTAAACATGAATTAAAGTTACAATTTGGTAACAATGGGTAATAATTTGGATACAATGGGTAACCATGATTTAAAGTTACAGGAAAAGCTATTCACAGACAGAAAACAAGCAGAAAAATAAAATAGTTAGGGTGTTTAGAGGAGTCTACAAAACTTAGTCCAAATTCCTGAATTTTGTAAAAGTATAGTTCTTTTAAACACATTGCCATAAAAACTTCATCAATGGTACAAGTGGCTAATGGTACAAAACCCTTATAAAAATTCTTATTTTCAATTATGATTAGCAAACCAGTGTTCTATTCACTTACTCCATTGCCTTGTTTTGCCTTTCTTTTCTGTCAAACAGGAGTGTTTTATGAAGTTGTTCAGAGCTTCCCTCGAGTGGAGGAAAATGTGGAGGTGGATTCATATGTAAGCAGCCACAGGTGGAGACGGCACTCAGAGTCCCTCAAATCAGTCGACACCAACAGAGCCAGCATGGGGCAGGATTCCTTGGAGCCAGGGGGTTTCACAGACCTGCTGCTTGAGGAGGGGCATGACAACACTACACAGATTGAGGTATGTATTAATTTCATCTACTTTTTAATTCAATTTATTGTCTTTGATTGTGGGTAAGTGAAAAGCTAGGACATTTCCTTCAGTATATTCAAACACTTACTGGGAAGAGTACCTTTGGTCTTTGTATTTGTGAACCTATCAGCACATGGAAGCTGGAGTTTTCTTTTGACCTGAGGCTGGAGCCTGTCCTTTATGACTTTTGAAGATACTCTCTTGAGGACATTTGGGTTTTTGCTGGAAAACACTTAAGGGAACTCCCACATTTTAGCCATTCTTGCTGGAAAACTGGAAAAGGTAGTATTAAAATAGAATAAAATTGAATTATTTTTTGAAGTTGCTGTAAACACCTCAATTTGTGAAGCTTTGCCTGATCTTTCTGGAGTGTGATATCCAGGCAGAAAGGGGAAAAAAGCCCTAGGGAAATGAGAAATTGGAAGAAAACTCATATTGGTCATTGAAAAAAATTGCATACTATTTGATTTTTAGTTTTCCGAAGAATAAGACAAATTGGGTCCACCTGTGTGAAGTCTTGGGACATTCTCCCTCTGTTTTATAGTGTCATTCAACCTCTAATTTCTTGTTTAGCTGCCAGATAGCTCTCTGTCCTGTTTTCTTTGGTTATTTTCTTCTTGTTGTGGCAGTGTTTTTTTGAGTTTGGGGTTTTGTTATTAATAAAATCTACATCCTGTTTTTCAATAAAATACAGCTTGGAATAAATTCCACTTAATGTCTTCAGTCATTATAATCTGCTTCCAAAACAACAGAGTTTTTTTCAGGTTTTTTTCAGTTCCAAGAAGCTCACTCTGAGAAAAAAAAAAAAACAGCTTTCAGAATTTGGGTTGTTACTTCCACAATAAAAAAAATAACAATGCAATATCAAACCCATGTGTAGAGGCAATGGACTCCCTACTGCATGAGCAAAAAAATAGTGCTTTCAAAGAGGTGTGTTTTGTGTTTGTTGTTTTCAAGGTTCCCAGTTTGCACAGCTCTAATTACATTTCCTCTTGTGCTAACCTGAAAGTCACTGGTTGGTAAATTGTAGTTTTAAATTTCGTGTTGAATTTTTTAACTTCCTTTTTTGCCTTGTGTAATCCCCATCTGCCCATACTTGTAGGAATTCTTTTCTACAACAGACATCAATCTTGCTTCTAGTTATTTTAGCAGGTAAAATGCAAGCTGTCTCAGGTACAGGGAAGTTTTAGTAGCTGATCTTTCCATGTCTTACCCATAGATCCCTATGCAGTGTTGCCATTCAGTCAGGTTCCAAGCTCTTATGAAGCAAAATGGTCAGATGTCCCCCTCTAACACTTATGTGTAGCAAGACTTGGGGGGGGTGGAAATGAATGCTTGCAAATGGATATACATAGAATGGTATTTTTCCAGGAACATCTTTCCTGACAGATTAATGGTTTTACAGTGTCTTAACCTGAAGAGTTTATTGAATTCAGGTTTTGTATTCTGTTGCAAACCTCTTTTCTAAGGTCTTTTCAGCACAATAAGATAACGGAGTTGTGGTTTTACACATTATCGGATTCCATTGAAAATCCCCGCTACAACACACAGGCATCTCACAAAAAAACCCTTGATGTCTGGCCTTATAGAGGAGGTAGAGTATACAACAGAAATCCACAGAGGAAGAATCCATATGTTTCAGTCTTCTGCAGCTTGGCAGCTTATCAGCAGTACTGGAGAGCTTATTGATTATTTTAAATCCTTGCTCTGTGTACATTGCAGGGCTTGCTAAAGAAAATCCAGAGAATGAGCATTACCTGCCACGTACGTTTAGTGGTGCTACAGGATGACGACATCCCTCCTTTACAGATATTACCTCCTATACAGATATCCTTTACAGATACTGGTTTCTCTAAAGTGATGTGTAGGCTTACCATGCAAATGCAGACTTCTTTAATAGGAAGACTGACATTGATGAACATGTTTGCACTTGATAGTGTTTGCTGTCCTTCTTTGTAATGATGAGTTTACTTTCTCTCCAGCTTTATA
>NC_031769.1:18699203-18823435 GCF_001522545.3 Parus major | reverse complement strand
AAATTAAATATTTCTTGAGTTATCAATCCATATAGTCATAAGGTGAAAAACTATAAAATCAAACCTGTGTGGAGCACAGCTTAGTTCCACTGGCTTTTCTTTTATTTTAAGGTAATGATGCTTTTGATTATTTTTTTCCCATTGGAGTTACTGGAATTGTAACTTCACAGAGTGACCATGCTGGATCAGCCATCAGCCCTGATCATCAGCTTGAGTGGAAGCATGAAGCACAGACCTTCAAAAGCTCTTCATGCAAGTGCATTGTAGATTGGTTTGTCACACCTTTCCAGTAGTCAGGGTGGCAAATGACTCCTATGCATAGGAAAGATGATAATTGTGAGATTCTCTTTAGGGTGGAGCCTCTCTGGTCCAAAGATGGAGCCACCAGGGAGCCCGGGTGTTTCTCTTCACGTCTCTGTTTTGTTTCCTGCATTTGTTTGTGATTCAGGAAAGTACTCATACAAAATGATACACACATTCATGTGTTTTTTTTAAGTAGAGGTGCTCCCTTGAACTGGTCTTGAGCTAAATTGCAGACTAGCAGAAGCAGTGGTTATACCCTTTGGTGTGCTGAGCCTTCAGAAAACAGGAGGGCCTTGGGAAAGGGAAGAAAAGACCTCCAAGTCCCACTGTATTGCTGGAGAATAGGAATGTTGTGGTCAACAGTGTTGTGGTGGCATGAACCCACAAAAATGGATGTTGCCAAAAGAAACACAAAGGACATAAACAAGTTTCTGCTGCAAGCCAGATAGGAGCTCTGATAGCTAACTGCAAATTATAGTGTAAAATTAATATATAACACTCTTTAAAAAGTACAACTATCTTTAAAGTACTCCTCTTATACTTTAGAAGGATTATTATGGTGTGCAAATTGAAGTCTATAATGTTGCAAATCCAAAAATCCTGCCAAGGATGAAGATCCATTTGCTTTATTTGCAATTGGTACTCTAGAGCTCAAAGGGAGCATTGCATTGTTTAAGATACTTATTATGTTCTCATTCCCGTTATATCAAGTAGCTAAAGACAGAGAGAAAACACTGAAGAGAGACTAAATAGTGGCAAAAAAAGAGTGAGATCTCATCTTATACAGATGGGTGTAAACGTTACAGTCTGAGAGAAATCCCCAAAGGAGATAGCCTTGGACAGGTAAAGAAATACACTGACATCTCTCTAAACCAACTGTATGGGGCAGCCCCAAAATACAGGATTCTGGTGATGCATTACAACAAGTTGTCTTGGCTTCATGGGAAATGAGAATCTGAGTGTCTCCATTGGAGTAGGAGTATCCATGGCTAAGCCTCATTTCTTCCCAAGGGTCACAAAGCCAAACATTAAAGCCTTCTGCCTGGAATAACTTTGGGATGGTCAGAATTCTTCTTTCTAGAGAGTTTTTCTCAAATTTCTGGGATTTCATGATATCAGATGTCAAGCCTAGCCTTCCTTTCTTTTTCCTCCCATCTTTCTTAAGATTCTTATCATCTGTTGTGAGGGTCAGGGCTCTTTTGAGTTTTTGCTTCTTATGTAATCTACTGCTTTTGTTTATTGTGCTCAGGACATTTAGAAGTGCCTTTTACTTATGATAAATAGAGCTTAGGAAATGCAATGTGTCAGGTGGAATTTGCTGCTGCAAACACTGTAAGTCCTTGTAAAAGCAGTGAGTGTGAAAATACATCTTCATGAATATGTCTAGTCTGGCATGTCTTCTTTCAAGCAAGGAGAAAAATAAGCAAATATTCCACCTTCCTTCATATACTCTTGTAAAAGAAAAGTAAGCTCCATAATCACTTTTGTTAAGTAGATTCATATCAATATTGTTAAAATAAACTCAACATCATGGTGATGATGTGACCAGTTGTTCTATTAATCCCCAAAGCTCTGTGGCCATACAGATAATTAAGGTGGATATCAGAGGTTCTTGTTGCCTGATGGCTTTTTGCATTACTGAGAAAGAAGCTGATCTCTGAAGCGAATCTCATATGCATGCTGGTTCCCAGTATTCACCACCACGGGATCCACAAATGCATTCCTGTTTTGCCACAGTACTTGCTTATGCAGCTCTAGATATTTTAGCTCCTCCTACTGAGCACTAGAAAAGGCTTAAAAATGCAATAATATACAACTAATTCATTTACATGCAATTGTGCACTTCACAAATGTTGCATGATAATTTTTCCACAGTTTGAAATGTGTGTCATTTTTCAAGGCATGTCCTATGTTTTTTGGCTGACTCCATAAAGAACAGATTCTCGTTCTGCATGTACAGATTTGGTCTCTATCACAGATCCTCCTTGTGACTGCAGTCACACCAGTGCAGGGTAAAACACTGACAAGAAAAAATACAGAGAAATTGGACAAGTCTCTGGTATATAGCTTGCATTGGCATTAGCAGAAGGTGAAAAACTTTGCAAAATAACTCTAGATCATGTGAACTACCTTCAGATTTGTTGCCACTGTATAGAGATACTACATCAAAACAATAGTCTTTCACAAACTTCAAACATCAAAAATAAATCCAGCAATAAAATAATAGATTAAATCATAGTCAAGCTTGAGCTGAGTGCAGTAAAGTTTTATTGCTTTGCACTAGCAAAAATGTGAGGAAAAACATAATTTTTCATATAAAGTCTTAGAACAGAATGAATGATTGCTGCTGTATGACAGAAGAAGATTCAGTTCTGAGCAAAAACCATCATGCTGGGCATGCTAAATCAAACCAAACTCAACTGTATCTTTCTCCACCCCACCTAACGTACTACTGTAAACATAGAAAATTGTGGCTATTTCAGTGCAATTTTTTTTCTGTATTGAAGTAATTAATTTATTCCTGTGGATGTCAGTGATATCTCCTGCTGTGTATTGCTTTTAATTAAAATAGAGTTGTTGCCAACTGAAGTCACAGTCAAGTTCTTCTTTTCTCCCCTTTCTTTACTTTCTCTAGATGCTGTTTGAAATGTAAATTTTAGCAGCACCTGTAGTTTATACCTGAAAGGCATCTTGCCCCTGTTGAAACAACACTTGTGGATTTCCTACTGATAAAAAAGTCTTTTGCTGGATTTTGCATTCTGACCCAGAGTTTCTGCCCATAAGAGCACTTCTCCCTTATCAGTCCCAGTCACTCATGGAAGTGAAGATGTCTGATTCTGACTGGCTAAAACAACAGAAGGGATTGAGTTTTACAGCCTCTGGGATTTGAGAACAATTACTCTCAGCTACTGACAGCAGTGTCAGCATGCCCATTGCTATGTCCCCACTGTAAGTCTGAGCAAGGAAGAAAATAAATGGTTGAGATGAAATTTCCCTCAGCTGGACAAATGATAAGGCAATTCTGCAATTACTTCTCTAATGCACTGTATTAAAAGTAGAAAAACTTGTCCATGCAAAAAGGAAGCCTTAAAACTAAAGAATATTATAGTCTCATAGTGAGCTGTCAGTTTGGCCAAGCCTGGCTCTGTCCTCTGTTTTGTTCCTGCTTTTCTTTTTCTTTTTTTTTTCTTCCTATCCCAATGTTTTAACACCAGTTGCACTCAAAGGACTTAGAGCAGTTTTAATAACACTGTATTCTGAAACCATGGGCCCTCCAAGTTACTGACAACCATATTCTGTATTTAAAATAAAAATCCTTATTATTACAGTCTAATGAGTACTTCTGCTCTTTTTCTTCTTCCCAAGCTAAGAGAGTGTCCCGTTTACTTCTAAAACCTGTTTTCTGACTTATAGAGCCTTTAATTGCCTGTGTAAAGTTCTCTTCTTACTTACAGTTTAAATTTATAGTTAAAATATTTTCTTAAATAGTATTTGTATATTCCTTCTCCTGTCAGCAATCCTCAACAGTGCAAGTTAATTCTGTGGGCAACATTTTTTGTATAGCCATTTAGTTTAATAATCAGGGATGCTATTGATCCCTCCACCACTAGGACAGAATTATTTTCTTAGTGCATAGTCACATTTTAATGCACATTATGAAACATCAAAGTAATGCATATTCAGGACAAAGGTTTAACCAGATTTTAGGTTTCAGTTGAAGCATTTGACATATAAGTGAGAGGAATGAAGCTTTGCAGAACAGAAATTTGTCACAGGAATTGGCTGATTCTTTACAGAGCAAAAGAACAATACTTCTATTATGAAATTTGTATTTACAAAATTCTGAGGGAAAAAATTAAAACTAAAAACCTGATGCAACAATCAGTTTTATTTTTGATACTTGCTTTCTGATGTGGCTTCATTTTAGGAGAAGGTTCTAGACTATATTATCAAGCTCAAATAATATTTAGCCATTGACAGAAATAAGGGAAACATTAGATTTTGGTTAAGGTTCATCTAAAGTTCTAAGTCAAGAAATACACTTTAATTGATTTAATTGCATGGCTGAAGCTTTCCAGGTCTACTTGCAAAATCGTTATCATAACAAAAGTTATATTCGCTCTTATTTTCAATTTTAGGGATGTATAATTATTTCTTGTTCACAGTTAATAATTACTACATCACGTGATTTTTGTTGTATGTGTGATTTCTGGTGCATGACTCATTCAAGAGAAAGAGGAAAAATCTGGGCTCTTCCTATAGACCTGCAAATATTTTTCACAATTTTTGATCAAACTTCAGTTACCTAGTATAGACCTGGAACTTCCAGAGCTAAAACTATGACTAAAAAACATGGTTTTACAGTCAAAGGTGGCATTGCATCAGATTTTCAGCTGTTTCAGGCCCTACCTTATGTTGCCTTAGGCCATGTCAGTTGTACTTCTAACACAGTGGTCCTGCTATCTTTAAGGCAGTGTAACTTAAGTCCAGAAATCTCTGTTGGAATATGGGCTGTTTACTTCTCTGGTGTTTCCAAAATGTTCCAGAGGATTAAACAAATGTCCCATATGATTCCTTTCTACTGCACATCATGAAACTTCAAAAGCTCCAGAGCTCATTGACACTGAATTTTATGGATGTCAGAATTTACAGGATGAGGCAAATTCTTGGAATACAACTTCGTTGCGGGTTATTAAACACAAAGGGGGTTTCTGAAGGGCAGATTACTGGACCCTATGGAAAATGGGGAATTGCCATTGCCTGCTCTGGATCTCCTATGCTTGCTGGGCTTCACACAGACAGAATCATAGGATGTCCTGACCTGGAGGGTGCCCACAAGGATCATCGAGTCCAATTCTCCTTCCCAGTCAGTTCTGAGGACCATATGAAGATGTTTGACTTAAGGGAGTCCAGCTGTTCTTGTGCTTTTTTTGGTATCCATTTACTAGATTAAGGTAAATATCATGTTATTACTTTCATATTTGGGAGCTTGAAGGTTACAGTGGTGACTAAGGATGTATTAGAGGAAGGATCTTGGATATGAAGGATCAGGATATGCTGAAACTGTGCTGCTGCACTGAAACCATTGTGGATATATCTTTTTTTTTTCTATTTAGCATAAAGTTTAGATGTCATATTTTTGTTGTAAGAGAGCAAAACTTTTGTGTTAAATTATATAGCTGATATATTATTTGAAGGCTAGGTTCTATAGAATTTTCTTTCTGCATTTTAATTTACCTTTTTTTTTTTTGCAAAAGTTGTTATTGTTATTTTAAAATAATTTTATTCACAATTTTCAAGAGTTTATTTTAGAAAATTAGCTTGTTACTTTGGAGATGGTGAATGTAATTTATTTTCAGAAAAACCAAATGTATATTTTTCAAACTAAGTCAAGGGAAAAAAATATTTCCTTTTCATGTGATCTTATGAAAATATTTGAACTTTCTCTTCATGTGACATCCTAAAACAAATTAAAATGTCTAGAAATTACTACTAAATTTAGTATTTCACTGAAAAATTTTAATCATTACAAATAAGAGCCAGGAAGTGAATTAGTCTGGAAAGCAGTACAAAACATACATGAAATATTCTAATTCTCTGCTCCTGCTAAATTACTCCAAAAAGCATGTCACCTGCAATTAGGAACAGAATCAGGGATAATCATTAATTTACTCATTAATTTCTGCTTGTCCAGCTGGGTTTTTCACCAGTGATGTCACACATTTTAGCCAGCCAGCAGACTGAAATATCACTGTCTTGTTTTTCAGCCTGCTTCAAAATAGTAAACTAGGCAAACGCCTCATATATCTTTTGCTTTTGAATATACTGATTGCTTACTTATCTCAAGGTCATCTTAACACTTTTATTGGGTCTTGCTGCAATGTTCAGCTGGACTGAATGCATTGCCAACTGTGGAAAAAGTGTTGTAGCAATAAGCCTGTCAACATTTGCAACATTCTCAATTTTAACTCAAGAAGTGATGGGTCTGCTAATAACTCGGGTATAGCTGAAAAGGGAAAAGGCTGGAGGAGAGATTAATTCTCTATTTCCTTTAAGCTTGGAGGAGAGAATGGGAAAGGGAATAAAAAACTAGCTTCCCCACTCCTAAATAAGAGAACTCCATTGTAATCCTGAGTTCATTTCCACATGCTTAGCTATGTTGGCACACAAGGCATTTAATTTAACACATTGATGAGAATGAAACTTTATAGCAAGGAAGGAGACAGGGAACTCAGAATTTAATGGCATCTGCCTTTGAATTTTCTTAATGATAATGTTTTGCTTTTCCATATCCTTCATCACCAACTTCCTAAAGCATATTCCAGAATGGTGAAACTCATGACTGAAAAGAGCTATGAGCAGAATCAACAGACCTTGTACTTTCTGAATTAATTATTTCAGCCACACATACCTCAGCATTTGCTTGCAGGGTTTGCTGAAAATAGATTCAACTTGTGAAGCTGAATAGTAGCGTGGCTGGGAAGGTCTTTCCTTTCCCAGACACTTCCTTTCTGACCCTTTTCACCGTGTTCACCTGGAGTGTCCTCAAGAGAGGAGACTTGTATCAATTTGATCATGCAAAAAGAAGATTACTTTCATTTCTACCCATGCAAAGCAAACAGCCTCAGCTAATTTAACAGCACTCAGCAAATTGTGCATAGCTGGTTGGAGCAGGGAGTGAGGGTGAATACATTACCAAGTTGTTTGTGCAGAGGAATTTGGGTAAGTAACTAAAAAGTTGTCACACTAATCCACACAATTCCAGTTTGTATAGTACCACTCCTTAGGGATAGATTTTCAGGGCTGTAGGAATTCTGCTGACATTGATGGATTACTCGGTGTCTCTCCAAATCTTTCATGTTTCTTTAATATGGGAAAGGCAATTATCTATTATCCCAAAACAGTAACAACATGGCATGTAAACAGATGGGTCCATTGTTTCAGATTTGGTCAGACACTTCCATTGACTCTCTATAAATTTAGTATTTAGGCCAAAGTCAATGATCTGTCCTCATTGTGGTTGTATGAGCTATACAGGCTTTTCAAAGAGAATAATAAATGGGGCTGATGCTCAAAATTCATATCAAGAGGGGGGATCAGAATCAAGAAAGTTCCATTTGTAAAATGTGCATTTGTTCTTCTGAAAGTTCCAGTTAAATGTTTTCAACTGCTGAAGAAAATGCTGCTGAAACACTTTTAAGAGCTGCAGTATTTAATACAAACAGAAATAACTAATGGAAATACCAGAGATTTTTTTGTTTTTTCTTTCTTCTATAACACTGGCATGCATTCATGTGCAGCATGTGTAAGTGTTCACAGACCATCAGCAAAAAACCAGTGTACTTATTTCTGGAAAACAAAATTGGCAATAGGGGATCTTGGAGAGTGTGCAGCAAATTGCAGTGTGAATAACGAAAAAAGAATGGCAAACAGTCCCCAGACCTTTCAGTGGCACAACACTTAACAAAAGTTACAGTGATGTGACAGGGTTACTGGAGGTTTGTTTCATGCATTTGCAGTAAGCTGCATAATTCTTCACAATTTCCTACTAAAATTTTTAAATAAAGCAAAGCATCATTTTCTTAGCATTCTTTCTGTAACCGTAGCAACAGAAGTAGGAAGAGGGAGAAATTGCAGATGGAAATCCTATCTGTCTGATCTCATCTCGGAGGAGCAGTAAATGTCTTGAGGGATAAAATGCCAAGATCTCTCAGAGGTTTCTGCTCCAGTACAGATAGCAAAGCAAGCTGTTTCTCAGATTCTTCCTGCTGCAGGCAAAGTATGGATGCCTCTCTTCTGGTGTATGAAAAGTGTCTTTTAGTGCTAGAACAGACATAATCTGGCTCCAAAGTGCTCCTGCTTAGATCTGGTTTACATAGGTCAACAACATGGTGGGTGTTCATTTTGAGGGTGTAACTTTGGGGGTGTAATATTGGCTGGTACAGTGGAGTATAGCAAGTCTGGTGAGGATGTTTCTAACATCTTCATTCCATAGTCATAAGCTAGTGCCCCAGTGTCCCTATTTTTCTAGAAAACAAAACTGCCAATTCTTTCTTGAGTCAAAATTACTATGTAGTTGAAAGAAACAGAAATTCATTCCTGAGATTTTTTTTTCCAATAACCCTTGAAATAGAATTTTGATTTGCTCATTTAGTCACTAGCAGTGTATACAATGTTGTTTTTTTCTTGTATCAGGCATATTATTCCATCACGTTGGAAATTAAGGTTATTTCTTAAATACACTGCAGAGTTCCTTATATAAAGTTTCAATAAAAGATAATACACATCTGTATACTCTGTATGCAATATATCTGTATGCAATAATGAACATGAATTTCTACAAAATATTAGATTTTGATATTCGATTATGATTGTGATTGCTAAAAGACACTGGAGTCTGTACAAGTGCTTTTCTATTTTGGTTGTAGTTAATATTGAAATTGGAGGTGAAATTCAGCTCTTCAGTTTGGAAACCTAAGTATATATAGATGCTTGTGGCATAGACAAGGAATGTGCAAATTTTTACCAGGGCATGTAGTGGTAGGAGAAGGGGAAATGGCTTCAAGAAGGGAGGTTTAGATGAGGTGTTAGCAAAGCACTGTGCCATGAGGATGGTAAGGCACTGGAACAAGCTGTCCAGAGCAATTTGGATGACTCATCCCAGGAAGACTTCAAGGCCGGGTTGGATGGGGCTCTGAGCAACCTTGTCTAGTGGAAGGTGTCCCTGCCCATGGCTGGAGAATTGAAACAAGATGATCTGTAAAGTGTCTTCCAACACACACTATTCTGTGATCAAAGTTTTTAGAAATTTAAGGTGAAAGGTGCCTGCTACAGATGTCTGACATAATTTTAGGCGGTGGTGATACTGAATGGTCCAGTGCCACTCATGTAGGATAAGGGTCAGCTGTAGGTCCTGAATCATATCTGCAATTTTCAGATGGCCCTGGGTTCCTCCAGTGCTTAGTCAATTAGCTCTCATCCATGGCCAGTACAGGCACTGCAGTCAAAGTGTGTATTTGGATTGTTCCAAAGTGCAGCTGAAGGAGCTGGCAAATCTTCACTGACAGCACTTAATAGATCTGAGGCTCTGGAAAAAAATGCTTACATGCCCAGCTCTTAGGTAGACTGAAGTATCCAACCTGCACACCAAATAACATGCTGCTCATCTACCTATTTTTTTTAACTGAGTCTGAAGGGAAAAGATAGTGGTATTATTGTCATTATTATTATTATTATTATTAATTATTTATTTTTAACAGATACACCAATAAATTGTATCAAGAAAAATTGCATCAAGGTTAAAATGTTGAGATTCCTCCTCTCTTGTCCCTCTTCCTATCTTACTTGCTACTCCACCAACCCCACACCAATAAAATAGATTAATTTGAAACACAAGTAAAATCTCATGTCTTCATCTCTCACTGGATTTCAGTGCTTAGATGTTTTGCATCCCTCTTGTTGCTTGAAATTGTCAAAAGACACCCTTCAAGTTAAAAGCAGTTCTATAGTGCCTTGTGATTGATTTATCTTCTTAGTGTCCTGCATTTAGACAAAAAAACGAAATACAAGTTTATGCAACATTCCACTTTGGATCAGTCTACTCTGGAAGATCAATACAGATTTTGAAGTTATACACAAGAAAAAATAACATCAAAACCAAAACAATGTGTTAGTATAATTTTGAAATATTTTAGTATATTGGGTCAACTGCGCTCTAGGTTAACTTGGAGTACTTTTCAGAGACAACAGAGGGAGGATATTATTTAGCATCCTGATCTTGTCTGGGTAATTGTGAATTGCACAGTGTATTCCTCTTGAAAAAACAGTGCAGATTCTGCAGAAAGCTTGTTTGGAGCACGATGTCAGGCAAAGGCAGCAACTTGGACATGCCTGTCTAGGCAACATGTAACTCATCAAGCATCTCAATTAAATATGATGTCTTAGAGTTGTGGCATGAGAGTTCTCAAGGGATTTATTTATTTTATTGAGCATGACTGCAAGATCTGATAAAGAAGCATTTCTGTGACAAGTCCTTAAGAACTGTGACTGGTGATAGCAGTTTGATAAAACAGTACATAGCATTATTTTTTTAATATTCTTTTGTACACAATCCAGACTAAAATGCTGTTACAGATGTATACAGAAAAATACATGAGAATAAAGAAAAATACATACTCTTTCCAGACAAAAGAGCAGTAAAAATTGCTCGCCTCTTTCATATTCACTGCCTTTCTCTGCAAGCCATGAATGGTGATTTGGAAATTATTGCATGTTGATTTGCAGATTTCAGTCAGTCCCATGTTTTAGTAACTAAAACTTCATGTGTGTTATATGTGAGAGCTAAACTAGGAAGTGCTGTGGCTAAGTAAGTTGCCAGTTTGTTTGCAATCTGTTTAAAACCAGTGCTCCCCAGGGAAGCCATGGTGGTGCAGTTTGTCCTGTGATGCCTGGGTTCCCTGATGGGCATGTCCTGCCTGTATGCTCACCAGCACCCAGCTGGACTGAACAGCATGGCAAAGACTGCTGCTGAATGAAGTGTATGTGAGACACCTTTAAAAGCTCCAGAATGAGCTTTATTCCTACAGGTAAAATGCTGCTGCATTAATTAACTCATGATCCTGCCTGTATCAGCTTTGTATTGATCATACGTGTTCCTACAACTGATTGCCCTACAGTTTTGGCTCAAAACCCTGATGGATCCTTGACACACGATATCAACAGCTCAGGAACTGCATCTCCCACCAATGAGCATGGAGGCAGCTTCCTGCACTGTCCTATGGAAGCTATACAAACAAACTACAAACTATAGCTGCTAATATCAACTTAATGCTTCAGATCTGTAACACTTTCCATACCAATTTATATTTGCCATTTCTGCTCCTCATGTGAGGCCCCAGGGCTGTTGGCTGGGTCTTGGTTGCTGTTTTCCTTGCATCTCTTCCAGCAGAGAACTGCCAAAGAACAGAAAATAAGGATGACTTATATCTCCTGGCATTTGAATATATATTGGAGTAATACATTAGCTACAGAGAGCTTAAAGTTGTTCTGATACCCAGATGGAAAAAAAAGAAGAGGGTGTTATATATTCAGGGGGAGGAAATAATTGCCCAAGTGTGGCTATAAGTAGGTCAAAGTATATATGCTCAGAACCATGCTGTTTCCTGTATTCCACACAGGAAATGGATCTTTAAAAGACTAAAATACTAAATCTCTAAAAGCTAACTTGACAAAAATGTCATTATTTATGGTATTATCTGGAGTCATAAGCCCCAAGAATGGAACTGGTAACAGATGTTGTGTCATAACCACTAATACTCTGTAGTTTAGACCTAGGTTTTTATGTTTGCAGTTTAAGTTTCATGAACCCTTCAGTCATTCACACATATCTAAAAATGGGAATATAAACCCTAAAACCTGTATCATATTTACACCAAAATAAAATTTCTGCTAGACATTTTTTTGGGCATTGTATTGAAATGGTTCTTTTTCTTTTAGTGGAGAGGATGCAGTTAATAAAGATGCATTTTCAGAATGTTATTTCTCAGACTTCTGCTCCAGCAAATCAGGAACAAAACTGCATAATAAATATTTCCCTACTGTAATTAGGTTTTGAGTGACTGGTGATTTGGAATTTTTCCTTTCTTAAGTAAGGCATTACAGAGATTTTTGCTCTTTTTGAAGCTTGTCTCATATGACAAGACAGTCCAAAGGGCTTTATAAGCCTGCTGTAATGACCCCTAAATAGGCTGACAGTTTTATAGCAGTCCCCTAGAGGGAAGCTTCCTTTCAAAAGCAGCTGAATATCATGGAAAAGGCAGTGACTCCACAGTGACTTTTCACAAAGCTGGAAAGACTAAATGGCTTTTTGGATTAATACCAGTTTTATGGCATCCTTCTCTTGCAGAATGTCTGTCAGTATGTATGACTCTCCATTATAGGTGCTGTCAGGAGCTCAGAAAAGTGCAGTTTAAAACCTGGGAGCTTAAGTAGTTACAGAGCTGTGTAAAGCCTTGTGTCTGCATGGGGGAGAGAGATGTGAGATAAATTGTTTGTTTCATCCCAGCTGATGACAGCATTTAGTGTTTACCATAACAACCTCTGGATGTAAATCTGTGAGATTCTGGGCAAAGTAACTTCCATACTGTCCCTAGTGAAAACCTGAGTGTGGGGACTACTGCACACACACAATAGGCTTTCAGGACTCTGCAGAGTACTCATCAAGACCTCCTCTTGGAGAATACAGTGTGAGATCACATTTTAATACCAAAGCACTCAGACACAGAATCTCCTCTTCAGTTAGATCAGGTTCCTCTCATTCATTATTCATTATATTAGCTGCTCAAAATGGGTTTTACTAGGGGTTGTGGCATCAACAGTGATATTCACAAACTGTCCTCAAGTTCTGCTGGTGGTTGATGTCAAGTATGTATGCTATGCCCATATTGCTATATATATGTATATTCCCTTAGTTTTTACCATATCAGACATTAAAAAAAAAAACCAACAAAGACCAACCAAAAAAAGAAAAAAAAAGAAAGAAAATAAAAAAATCCCAAAAACAGCTTGCAGCTTTGTCACTATGAAAGCAGCAAGTCGCTGTAAAAGCGTTTCTCTAAATTGCAGGTTCCCTCAGTAGATTCATACAGAACAAAGGCTTTCGTTAAGAAATTTAACAGCAGAGAGTTTATTCTTGATGCAAAGTGCATATGAAATTGGTAATTCTGATAACCTCAGAGCAATTGAATTTCCTAAGCAGTAGCCTCTCTCTCGCTCTCTCTCCATATACATACATATATATATACACACATACATATACATGTGTATACACATATATATACACATATAGATATATACACATATACATACATATATATGTGTGTGTGTATATATATATATATCTATATATATATATCTCCTCTGTAAGACTTTGATGTTGTTATCCACATGTACCTTATGTACCAAAATTAGAGCTTTCATGTTTTGAGAGGCCAGTTCAAGTTAAGTACTCCTCAGGGTTCTTTGATTATCAGATCCTATAAACCTGTAAAACATAGCATTGCTCTGACTGTAATTACAGTAGTCTGCTGAAATGAGTTATATGGCAGCAGCATGCAAGTGTCTCTTTCCCCATTTTCTCTGGCCTTAGTCTTCCCACTAGTACCCCATCTCAGGATAGGTGATAATTCTGTGTACTGTCTCACCTCCTGTGCTAATGGCAGGTATACTAGGGATATTTTCCATGTGTCCTTGACACCTGCCCCTGTCTCAGTCAGTGTCTTCCTAAAGAAAATGTGAAGAAATGAGGAAAATCAGTTACAGCACCATAAACACTTGCTTCTCCTGCCCAGGTAATGTGAAGTGTGACCATGCATGTCTCTTGCCCCTTCCAGGGCCCAAAAACGTGCTGTTGCGAAGAGGCTTTCCATCACCTGCAGTGCAGAGCTAGCTCAAATCCTATCCAACCTGTCACCTCTGTTCTCCCCCTTGGGCTGTTTTTAGCTGGTGGGGATTAATAATGCTCAGAAATCTAAAAGCAATTTTCTAGCAAAATTCTGAAACAATTCAGAAGTCACTTTTGGCTGTATTTTGCTGACATGATAGGCAGAGGTACCCTAGGAGAGTAGCCAGCATTATATGTGGTTGGGTAAAAATAGGTAAAAATAAAAATAGTTTTGAGGAAGCTTTGGCTGTATGCCTGCAGGAGCACGTTGTTGTTGTTGTCTTATTTAAATAGAAAGGATGTTTTGGTTCTGCAAAATGGATTGCCAGAACTGCTTTATTCCTTAGGGAAATCATTTTAATTACTAGCTTATTTCCTTTCTCTAAGTACCCAAATAAGTATTTCTGTCTTTGCTTTTTTGCTGAAAAGTAGTCTGTTTTAAAATATATAATTGCATGTTTTCTTCTTTCAGTGTTTTCCTTTTAGTCTACAAATGCACCTTTTAGAAAACACAGTTCTCTGATTAATTTCATAGGCTATTAATTTAGAAATTAATATTTCTAAATTTGTATTCAGATTAATTAGATTTTTAGAATAGATAATTTGTATTAATTGGAAATTAATATTTCTAGTTTGTATTCAGGAGTAAAGACTTTCTGAAATCAGTAATAGGTGATAAATTTTCTAGCAGAAATTTCAGTTATAAATAGACTTAGTCTGTGAGTTTGGAAATATTTGAGCAATTTGTTAATGTATTTTTGTTAAAAATCAGATACCAGACCTTCTATTCACAGTGATAAAATCAAGCATCTCTGAAGTGTACCACCGTATCCTTGAGGGCTTCAGAGTCTTTGCATTATGTTGTCATCTCAGTTGAACCTGGAAATGCAATTTCAGTAAGTAGCATATTTAAAAGGACAACAGATATCAAATTAAATGCATTCTTGCTGTCTTTTATTGCATCTGACAGTAACTCATGACACTTGATAAGGAAGATCTGAAGATGAGGATCCTTTTGAGGGGATGATTGATCATTTTATTGATTGATTTTTCATTGATAATGTCACAAACAATGTTCCAGTACTCAGAGCCAAAACAGTCTGCTGAAATGTAATGGCCATCTGGTTGACTGATCCATAATAATTTGTCTTGTGGATGTCCCTTCTTTCCCTCCCTCCCTCCCTTCTTTCCCTCCCTTCTTCTTTCCCTCCCTTCTTCTTTCCCTCCTTCACAGAGAACAAGACTTTTTCTACAACATATTATTGTGCAACAACAGAACTCATTCCTGGCTGTGCCAGCTGCTTTTTCTCTGGTTGAAGTTATTAGTTTTCTTCAAATGCAGCCTTACACAGGGAAAACTTGAGAGATGGCAGGACTTCTTGTTCAGTAATGTCTGTGGTTTGGATCAAATCGAATCCAGTATTTAAAAACAAAATATTCATGCAGTTGGATTCAACAGCAACTCTTACTCCTAAATCTTGTTTGATAATACCCTTTGTCTCCTAGAGATTTATATTACTTTTCGAATTCTTTTAAAGAAAAATTGTGAAAAGAATCAAATCTAAAAAGTCTCATGTTTACCTATGTGATTGTATCATCATGGTGTCTTCATTGAGAGGGAACTGCATTGTTTCATGATTGTTTTGGTACTGTTTTCATGTGTATCTTTGAACAGAATTCCAGTTAATAATTTGAACTAATGCCAAAGATATAGTGTAGTTGCTACTTTTAAACATCATATAGTTACTTTATGGTGTCTTGATTGGGAAAGATCACACCACACATTGGAAGCCTTATCTGTTAAAGGACATTAGGTACTGATGAAAGGAGTATATGATGTTTGGACAGTATTTGGGATTATCTGTATATATAATGTATGGAATGGATGTTAAGTCTTTGAATTTGACAAATACTGAACACCAAGTATTTAAAGAAGGCTTTATCTTCAGCTGTACTGAGCTGTGCATGTACTCAGCTTTCCTTAAAAAATCAGTTGTGTTTGGAGAAGTATGGGAATATATTCAAAGTGACATCAGATAATATCCCTTGTGAAAGCTAAGAAATTAATCTCTACAATCAACAGTAAGATGGCAACTCAGCATCAAGTATTGCCTGAGGTTAAAAATAACTTATTTCCCCAAAAGGAACGTGTTATGAGAGATGTTATAATAAATATTCCCTTTATACTCACAAAGGTTGCCAACAGTAATCCTCATAGCTGGTGCGAAGAATATCTGGAAAAATCCTTTGCTTTAATGTTGTACTGTTCTGTAGAAGAAAGGTGCTAGGTACTCATATACAAACAGAATTTGGACAGAATTGCACACCTAGAGATCCAGTGGGAGATAATGCACATATCCCCCAAATACCTGAAAAAGGAAGAAAAGAGAAAGGTTGTCCCGAAGCAGTAAGGGTTATGTTCTCTGCTTCCTCTGCATGTCCTTCTTTTCAGTAACATGCTTCTGTCTCACTAATAGATACTGAAAAGTATGTTTCAGTTTCTTTCTCTTTGTAATTGTATTTTTACATAATTCTAATTATCACAGGATAATTAGACTCTAAATCAGTCTCATATAACTATTAAAATTATTTTCTTCTTTGAATACTTTACATGCAAATTCAGTAAAATTTCTTAAACATTTTTCCATCTTCTTATGTAGTACCTACCTGCAGGGAATGGAATATATTGTGAAGCAGGTACAATCAGCCAAAGAATATAAACAGATCTGACAGATTGAAAACTCGTAGGTATCTAATAATACCAATAAAATCATACTTACTGAAGAACCCAAGAATTTCATTTCCATGGTAATGCAAATTAGGAACTATGAAAGCAGTGACTTGGAACAGAAGCTGGATTCTAACCTTACTGAGAGCTCCCAAGCTGCTCACATCAACTTCAGTAGTTACCTGTTAGCTTTTTGTTTCAGATTGTAAATTTACAGGTGGGATTAAGAAAAACTCGGATGAGAGAGAGAACTAATTAATGGTGTATTCATAAAATACATCTGCATGAAGGCTATGAAGAGGAATTCTGCCTTCCTTCTATCATTCAAGTAGGAGTGAATTTGTTTCCTTCCAGGATGGATAAATAATCTAAAACTATTTAATTTGAATTAAAATACAAAACAAGACTTTTTGTACACAAAATTTGGTAGACATAAGTAATTCCTCACAAAATGCCAAAATCTGGAACTGAAGTCTATAATTAGTTTCATTTACAATCTGTATGATGAATCTGCTTTAAGCATAGATCAAGATACCATTTAAAACATTCTTAAAGAGCTACCAACTAGGCTCAGTGCTAGAGACTTCTAGTTGTGGAGGTGGGGGCTTAGGTACTAGAAATTAAGTGGGGTAGCTTTATTAGCTATAAAAAAATTGAAATGCAAAAAAAACTTTCCACAGTTTCTACAACAGTTTAAATATTGCATGCTTATCTGAAACAAACTGTTTTAGCAATTATTTTTTATTTGTCTCTGGAGCTTCTTCCTTGAGATTTTGTATGCCTTAAATGTGACCATTATTTACTGAGGAAATTTTTCCAGACCGATAAATTGGACTGGGAATATATTTATTTGTTTTCAAAACCTTTTCATTTGCAGTACCTCTATTGTGTACATGACAGCAATAACTGTTTCTGTTGACTATTAAAGGAGGAAAGAATTTGGTAAGGTGGCTGGCTTTTGTCATCTTCCTGACAGTATAGTTTTAATTATGTTTACTTGTGGAGTAACCTAGAGCTGGTGAAGCTGTTAGAAGTTGCTTCAGAATTGTTACTGAGATTTACTGGACATATAAAGTACATCCTGGCATGCAGAGTACAGCAGAAGACACCAAAATTGTCAAGGAGAAAATAACCTGGTTATATCTGCAGCAGCTAAAGATGCATCAGTAATGATGTCAATGTAGGGTCAAATCCAGCTGGAACATCATTTATGGTCAATATGTTCAATCTAGGACATGAATGATGTCATGAAAATACAAGTCCTTGCCACAAAAGTCTCCAGCTCAGGATCGTGTCAGGAGGAGTGGGTTGTGTGAGATCTGGGGTTGTGGGGATGGGATGTCAGGTCTCTGTGCCAGTGTGGCCTGATTTGAGGGTACTCATGTGGGACTGACTGGATACAGGAGGTACAGCAGGAGAGGAACGTCTCCATCACCAGGGTAAATCCAAATTCTAAGTCTTCAATTTTCTGTGGTACTGTTTATTTTCTGAGTTTAATTTTCAAACTCTATCATCAAGGCTTTGGGAGGCTTTTTTACTTTGTCGTAGAAGGGAGGAGGAGACAAGGATAGAACTAAAATTCTAGCATGTACTACTTTTATAGTATTACTTGTAGCTATTCAGCAGAAAGCTGGCAATGCTGTTGATTTAAATATTTTGTGGTTGCAACAGTGTGGTTTGAGTAAAGGAAGACTGGGAATCTGAGAGGAGTTTAATTTCTTGCCTCAGACCACACACTGTTTTTCTTTTTTTTTCTCCTAGATAGGCGGGTAGAGACCTTCACGGTAATTTACCAGTAATCTCAGTAAAATTTGCTGTGATCAGAGCAGGACAGCAACTACTGATTTTTTTAAAACTACAAGAATTAGGAAGATTTCTTCCACAAATATGTGTATATTTGTATTGGAGGGACAAATCTACAGTAAACCAAACTTTTGGAGATTTAAAATAAAATAGTATTGTAAACCTACAGCTATTAGGAATGTTTTGATTGTTCTTAAATAGAATAGTCTAGTGAATTACGTTCAGAAATGTTAAAAATGACAATTTTTTAGGGTGTTATCCGTTCTCATGGCTTCATTACACACAATAGAGTGTGGCCATTGTTACGAGAACTGTTCATCCTGCCTCAAAAGACATCAAGCGTTTTGCCGTAGATTTCACTGATGTGGTTATTACACAACCTGCATGATTGGTGTTTGGGATAGTGAACATTATAATCATAATATAAGATGATTGTATGAGATAACTACCTTGTCAACTGCTAGTGGTTAGGAGCAGAGCTGTCTGCAACATAATTACAATTTTTACTTTTTTTCTTTCATTTCTGAGTTTCTTTGAAGAGCAACAGGACACAGTATTTCAAGGGTGAGTTTTATATAAAACTAAGGTATATCTTCATTAAAATCTGGTTTTTTCTGTGTTTTTTTCCCTTTTTCAGGAGGACACAGATCATAATTATTATACATCAAGGACATATGGCCCATATGATTCTACCAGCCGGGATCTGTGGGTCAATATAGACCAAATGGAGAAGGACAAAGTAAAGATTCACGGGATCCTTTCCAATACCCATCGTCAAGCAGCAGTGAGTTATTTTATCATTGTCTTCTTTCACTAACATGGATATTTTCCCCAGTGACCCACACAGCAGCAATACTAAGTACCATGACTGTTGTTCACAGAGCTATATCTTTGAATTCTAGTTAAGCTGTGTAAGTCTTTACACTATTGTTATCAAATGATTCCTTGAACTTTTTGAACCTTCTGTAACAGTCCTGCAGAGATGCCTCTTCAAATATATTAATATTTTTCCTCTGTTCTTAAGAATCACAAACTATCAAATTGTAAACTACTCACGTTTCTGAAATCAGAGGGGAATTTTGCCATTGAGTTTAACAGTAAAAGAACTGGGTTCAGGATGAAGTCTATGAAGTTTTAACTCTCTCATGTGTATGTGGTATTTTTGCATTCCTGTTTTATATGTGGTGTCATGCTTATATTTCCTTTTGGGGAAACTGATAAATCTCATGAGAATGTCATATTGTAACAGAAATAATGTGATCACAATTTTAGGTTATCAGTAAATAAATAAATTGAAGTGTGAATGACAATCATATTTAACCTATTGTAGTCATGCTGCTGGTAAAGTGGCTATGAAAATAATGGGCTTACACCCTTAGAAATGGAATCAAATAATATATGATTTAGAGATTGTATTCTTGGTTCTCACCTGTGACTAGAAGTTGCATACATAGAAGAGCCAATATTACCATAGGTTAAATACAAAAAATTACAGCTGAGAACTATAGTTGAAGAGACTTGTTTCATACATTCAGTAACTTATCTCCAAAAAAAAAGTCCTTAGGTTTTACCAGCTTAAAACAAAATCTAGTGAATGAATGCTTTACTTAAAAGTTGTACAGTTTTTAGAGATGCAGGCGTGTTTAACAGTTTTAAAGCTGAGATAATGCCCAAGTTGAATTCATCTTTTCCTTTGTTAATCTGTTTTCTCCCTGGCCCAAGCCAGGTGACTGCTCAGAGGAATGCAAGAGTCAGCAGAAAGAAATACTGTGTTATTTAAGTCAGAATATAAAAAGCAGAGAGAGATGATAAATCCAGCACATGTAACTGATAGAGAGTCCAATTCAAAAAATATATCCTTCATAGTTAAAAGACTTTAGGCAGTCAGGAATAATATAAATGCAGAGGGTTCAGACAGTTATATATCTTTGGGGTAGACTTAATAAAAGTATATCAGCTATTTTCTTAAGACAATTTGATTCTAATGAGAAAAAAAAGAACCTCAAGGGTACATACAAGTGAGGACCTCTGTTTTGACTTGTCTACTTCATGTGGGATCCTTGTGTCTATGGTGAGGGAAAAAATGGAAATATGCCAAAAGAAAACGTAATAAATAAATTAAAATTTTTAAACCATGTTTAATGATTAGTAAACGTAATACCCTTCCATGTCTTTGTTGTAAGCACTTTTTTTTTCCAATTAGATCCCTGAGATTATGCAGCTAAAATGTCCATCCCAAGGGGGACATTTTGTTGAAATTATTAAAGTAGAGGCTAGAACAAGGCAGTATTTTTGGTCTGGTATAGAGGATTTTGGATCAGTGTAGAGGACCATTCAGCATGACAAATGGAACCTTCAACTGTTTCTCCACAAAGCAAGTGGTTTTCACCTTTCTTCTGGATGTCAAGTGCCCCCTCTGCCTTTCTGCCAGCAGAGAAGGCTCTGGTCCCTGTTTAGCACACTGATATCCATTTCTTTTCATGCTTACCCTAATCTCTTGGACTTTGAACTTGAGTGGCTGCAGCCATGTCCACTGCATAGAGTTTTAAAGACCCCTTTTTCAGATCTGTTTTATGTCACCCTCCAAAGGTTGGAAAAGTACCAGAGAGTCATCCTGTAAGGTTTTATTCCTTATTTATGCATCTATAATTAATTTTTTGTATGTGTGTTTCCAAATAAACAACATCCTTATGTACTACACAACAAAGGTGTTTAACAGAGAGAGGTGATCTTTATAACTGTACAAGTACAAAGTTATATATTTTGAGATCATACATACCTCAGCAGCAATCTCTTACCTTCTCTCCTATAACCTTCGCCATTACTCTTTTTAAAAGGCCATTTTGCATATCTTGCTGTGACTTAATGATTTACATTAAATTTTCTAAACGTCATTCTCCAATTTGACAATAGAACCAGGAGTTAAATTATTACATGCTAAATATTAAGGAATCTATTTATGATGTCAGGGATTCTTTGAATGCTAACAATTTTACACTCAATTTGTGTGTTTTCCTTCATTTGGAAGTAAATAATCCTGGGAGTTCCCAGAAGCTGTCAGTTGGTTTTGCTTCTACAAGTCATAAAGACTGGAGAGAATCCTGGAGAGGATCCATGAGATGGTTTGACTTTATAAACAGCATAGTAATTGTTTATGGCAAGTAGCAAACATATATTAATGGAACGATTAAAATGTCTAACATTACAGGATTTATAACACTAGTAGTAAGGGTGTTTTTTCAATATATTTCCAACATCATCTTAACCATAAAATAAAATTTTAGAGGTGGCTTTGATATTGTGTGTTTTGATTAGATATCTAAGAGTTGATTACTCGAACACTGAACTAGAATACAGGATACATCATACTTGGGAACTCAACTCTTTACAGGAACTCAACCATTTCTTCCAGTCCATTCTATCATTTATGCATGGGGAAAATATTTTTATTTCAATTAATTAAAAATTCTTATATTCTTTCTTAAAAGTGAGATATGCTTTCTAGCATCAAAATAAAAGCAAAATTTTAGTGACTGTTAGAATATTGTTTCTCAAAATAATACTGGAATCATGTACTGTTCTTACAGTATTATGCTAAAAATTTGGCTATGTCAAACATTTGTACATTGTTAGAACTTAAAGTATCACGTTTTGACTTAAGTCAGTGGGAGGTCTATATCTGGCCTGTGTGGGAATGGGATCCAGCTTTTGTTGCAAACATCTTTATAGTAATGTTTAAATTATGGAAATTTAGAAGACAGATAAGAGTGGCACGGTTTTTACTTGAAGTGGTTTAATGGTTACTATGATATAGAAAGTTAAATAATTACCTAAAGAATAGGTAAAAGGGAGGGTGGCATATAAAGGAAAGAGGGAAAATTGGTAGTTTTAATGGAGTTCTTGAAATTATGTTTGGTAGAGCAAGGACATAATTTAAATGGAGTGCATTCATAGATGTAGCATATACTTCAGCAGTGAAAGCTGTAGAACATGGTAAAAGAACATTTGTGTGATTAATTCATGTGCTGTCTTTTGCATATGCCATTTTTGATTAGAAATGTTCAGTTGTACATCCATATTTATGTATATACAGAAAAGGTCATTAGAACCTACCCAGTCCAATTAACACATTGCAAATGGATGTTGCATTCTAATTAAAAACAAACAAAAAATGTGCTAATAAATCCTGTCAATTCTGTCTTCCACTTAAATGGAAAACAAATCTAATTTAAAGTTACTGTAAGTCTTCAACTGCTAATTTCATGCTAAATAATTCTTTAAACATTTCTGGTTGATGTAAATATAATTCTTCCTGAGAGAAGTAGTATTCAGATACAATCTGAAAATAATAAACACAGGACAGAAGTAATGGTAGGGAAAACAAAGACAAAAGAGTACTTTTCTCCCTTCCCTCCTCCTTTTTTAAAATGTGTGGGCTGTTGTCCTTTCTTAAGTGAAGTCATCAAAAGTTACGGTTGGGGGTGAGTCACCAACAACCCATCTTCACACCAGTTTCTGCTGTAGTAAATCCTCCAAAAGAAGGAATAATGGACTGTATGCTCATTTCATATTTAGTATTTTGGCCACTGTGGAAGAGATGTGTTTTTAATGGAAACATTAAAATTAATTTAAGCAGTGGAGATTTCAGCACTTTTATTATTTTTATATTTAACTTTTATTATTATTTATATTTAAACTGTGGAGATTTCAGCCATTGCCACTAATTTATTCAGAGTTTAACCAGGTAACACACAAGGTGATAATTATGAGTGGCCACATTCACTGAACTTTGGGAAAGGAATGGAATAGATGGAAAAAGGTAAAGCCATAGGTAGAGAGGTAAAATGAGTTTGACTTTGAATGTTGCTTTATGGTGAGCTTAGTTGAGGAGAAGAGTTCCTTCCCCAAATTACAATTCTCTGCTATGAATTTAGCTGATAGAGCTGAATCACTTGCAGGCAGATGGACAGAAAAAAAAGAAAAGGTTCTTTTAAAAATTTTATTTATTTATTTTATTTTGGAATAAGTAGGTTAAGTAGAGTTTCTGTAGAATATTTCTTTTCACCTCATTCCATCTCCTTGCTGACAGTATAGTTTTAGGAAATTGTGTCATATGGGTTCAATGGAGGAATTACCTTCCAGTGAGCAGCCTTCATCACACAAGCACCCAGGCAGCAGCAGCAGCATGTCAGGGACAGCACTTGAATCTGAAGGCTTGTGTGAGATCTCATGGCAGAGCAACAGAAAGCCAGCAGCCAAGGTAGCAGGCATCCTGTAAAACATAGGTATTGCTAAGGCTTTAGATATTGATGGGTCCTTTTAAGAAAGAGGTTAAACCGACAGTTTTTTAAGGAGAAATGCTACAAATCTTTTATTAATTTTATTCTTGTGATTGAGATACAATGTCTGTTCATGTATTTTCTTTTCTGAAGTTTTCTGTTATAAAGATCCACTGCTTCAAGTGTTTAAGTGCTCCTCAGAATTCTTTCCAGTTAGCTACTGGCAATTCCAAATTAAGAATAACAAGGTTCCAGTGAAAAATAAAAAGCAATGAAAGAGATATTTGAAGTGGATGACAGTTCATCTTTTTTTCCTTTACTGTTATGCTCAATATTGATATTATTTTCTGCTGTTATTCCTTTCAGAGAGTGAATCTGTCCTTTGATTTTCCATTTTACGGACATTTTCTACGTGAAATTACTGTAGCAACTGGGGGTAAGTGGCTTTCTAACCATTTACTTTGAGTAAGATGAGAAGAGTTTCTCACAGCTATTTAAAATACTGTTTTTTTCCCCTGCTTGAGTATGTCAAGAGATAAACTGCAGCTTTTATTTAGGAAATTTTCCTGTTAACAAAAAGAAAATCACAAAATATCAATATGATGAAAAACCTCCATCAGTGTAAGCTGAACTGTTATAAACCCATTTCATTTACAGCACTAATCCTTTTCTGTTCAGATATTTCCCCCGGAGCTCAGGTGTATGTGTTGCCCTGGAGGAGAGAGTGCTAGAGGCAGAACAAGGAAGGAGACAGGGTTTGCCTGCATGAGGGGAGAGGATTTCCTGCCCAAAAATGAGAAGTGCTGTTCAAAGTATGGCACATGTCACCTGTAAGGCAAACCCATCACAGTGCATTGTCATGGTGTATAGTACAGCCTCTGAAAATGTACCATGGCCTTCCTCTCCTCTCTCCATGGGAAGAGTGGGGTGAGAAGGGAGGTAGGGCCAGCTCGAGTCTGGCAGCTCTGGGCACCACTGGTGGCTCATGGTTGGGGTTCTCCCTCCCACTGCTGCAGGCTGCTGATTGAGCAGGCATCAACCCCTTCTGTTCCCCTCCCACTCCACCTCCTTGAAGGACAATTTGATTCTAATGAGACGAGGAAAAGGAGATGATGTGGAAGACAATAAAAGAGAAAAATAAGGAGAACAAGTAATAGTAAAATGAAAACAGGGAGACAAAAGGCAGCATCATGGAGAGCACACCCAGAGGATCATCTGGTCCTCGAACGTGTCCAGCAAGTTCATGGACCCTGGCTGGTCATGCTCAGCAAAGAGATGTGACAGGATAAGCAGGTAGAAATAGGAGCCACAATTCTACCCTGTCCCTGACCAAAATTTCTCTTTCGCTTGCTCTGGGGGTCCAGGTGGACTTGATCAGGGGATATTCATGTCCCACTGGAGTCCTCGGTGGGGAGGCTGTGACTAAAAGATTAGGGTAGAATTGCAGCCAGTGTCTCAACGAGAGTGGGAACTGGAACAGAGGTTCCTGTCATGCTCCCCATCAGGATCTCCATTTTGCTACCAAAGCAGAATACAAGTGATGGAAAAAAAGGTGAATAAAGGCTGATATTAAAGGTTGATTTGAAGTAGAATGATAAAAAAGGATGCTGAGATATGAAGTGACTTCAGTATCGGTTTTCTCTTCTTGATCAGCAATGACATTTTGATGCTGATTTGGATCAGATGAACCAAAAACCACTGATTTTGAGATTTGTCTGATTTCCATTCTGCTTTGCTGTTAGTTTCATTTTGTTCATCTAAATGTATCATCTAAATGCCCTCATCTAAGTGTCCCTTTATTCTTACTGCTGTGCTTGGTTTCTTGAAATTTCACAAAGTTCACTCTCTCCAAGTAATTCTTTTTGTGTGGTCATTCTGCTGAGCCTTCCCATTTAATGGAAGTCCTGAATTTTTACTGCTTTTACCACTTTTACTAATATGCTGCTCTGACCAGTTTCTCCATCATGCCCAAAGGACTTGAAAGGGAAGTTAATCTCCTGAGGTGAACTGTGTAGTAGCAATTTGTGAGGTACATTTTTTTTATCTTTTGATACAGAGTAACTGGGGAATTTAAGTAGTTTTTTTCTTTTTCTTTCTTTTTTTTTTTTAAAAAAAAAGTCAGAATATAAAAATGACTGTGGCTCTGCAGGATTCTTTTCTCTTGCTATTAATGGAACACTGGCTTATAATTATGCTTTTATTTTTGCTCCATTGACTAAATAAAATATTATTTCTGTAAATAGATCAATGAATTATTGTCAAGCTATATAGGACATTAAAATTAATCTTTCTAATGTACACCATTGACATTAGCATAGAGATATTTCTGTCTTTCATTGACATTTCCATGATTTTTCCACCTCAAAATTAAGCATGAAAAAGATCTAGCTAATAATAGATTTTAAAATGTTATCTTGATAAAGCTCAGTAAGTCATTCTGTCAGTCCAGTATAAGATGCAACCTTTACCACGACTCTTAAAATTTCTAAACTCATCTAGCAAGAAAAGAATTTTTTTCTGTACTAACTCTCTAAAAGAGTTTTGATTTGCATATATTTGCAAATTTTGTTGCTAGGCTAAGCATCACAATTCACCACCAATGATTTATGATAACAAAAGATGAATACAGGTTCCACATGCTTCATATACTCTATGGTCAGCTATTTCTTAGTAAATAAGGTTTTACAATGACAACATTATTATTATTATTATTATTATTATTATTATTATTATTATTATTATTATTATTATTATTATTATTATTATTATTATAATAGATCTGGAATACCTCCAGAGGTTGTTCTGACATCAAAAGAATGACAAAGTTAATGTGTACAGACCTCTCACATGACTGATGTCCACTTCCTGGAGAGTGGGATATTATTAATGATGCTAATGACAACACTACAAACTAGTTTGACATCCAAATCATAAATTAAATAACCTTCTTAAAAGGGAAGTCAAGGACATTAGCACATTAAATCCCTGTCACAATAAAAAACTTTACCCCAATAGTTTCTGCCATTCTTTATGGAGTGTGCACTGTGGGGTAGTAGGGTTTCCAAATTGCTCAGGATGATTTTGGAATCACTGTGGCTTAAAACTCAACTATTTTTCCTCTTAACTAATATTTATTTCCTCTTCTGAATAGTTTTGATGAGCTTATTGTGTTTAACTAAGAAAAGGAAGAATGGGAGTGAAAAGAAATAGTTTGAGGGTTTTATTCACTGTTGTCTTAGTTTGTATTTGAAAAGGCTATATATTATTATAGGAATTATATATTAGAATTGAAATAATTATTAACATTAATTGGTTCTTGGTTAGACATTTCTCTGCCCACATTCCTATAGATAGTTCTCAAACAAGAAGCTGATTTTTTTTATTTTTTTTTTTAATGAAGCTTTCTAAAGTTTGTGGCTTACAGGCCAAAAATGTGGCTATTTTTTTAAAAAGCACTTGTGAGACAGCGAGTCGTGCTGTGTGTGCCAGGAGCTGAGTATATGAAGTCTGCTTGTTGCCAGTCACTGACACCCCTCATGGAGCTCAGTGAAGCTGTGTAAACCTTCTCTTGTGCTACATCTCTCTGTGCAGCACATTAACCCTTCTCACAGGCATCCTTGAAACTGTGTGGCCCCACATCCTGCTCAACGTGCTGCAAGCTTCATTGCTGGCTGCATTAATTTTCCACGTTCATGGTAGTAAGCCCCTCTTGTTTATTCTCAGTGTTCTGGGGTTTTTTATTATTTGTTTTTTTATCAGTCTCTAATTTTTAGTGCAGTTTTATGTCAGATACTGTAAGTTTTTTATGGGCTTTTTTTTTCATGGCATTTTTCATTGATGTTAAATTTCTCTGTGGTATTGCAGAGAGCAGGAAAGGCCTTGCTGTGCAAGCACTGCCCAGCATTAATGAAACATAACAATAACAGTAGAAATTGAAGTGACTAGGTGGTTAAATTTCCAGATTTACAATGCTGAATATTGAGACATTGTGCCAGCTAGCATGAAGAAGGCTCCAGAAATGTGCACCTACCCTGTGTAATAGGAAATTGCTGAAGTTGAAGCAAGCAGCTGAATTTTTAAATATTGTATTAAAATCTGCTGAGATAACATTTGATGAATCATTTTTTACTAGAGGAATATTCCAGATGGAGGAATCATTTGAAATAATTCTTACAGTGAGGATGCTGCCTGAGCATTTCTACCACTGTCAATGGAAGGAGTACCAAACAAATAGAAAGCCATCCTAGCAGTAAATCCCAGTGTAATAGAATTAAAGTTGATAATTTTCTAAAACAGAAAACAAAAGCTCTTTGTTTGATTATTACTTCCTAAGGCAAGATCTCATGCTTAAAAATACTTGTATTTATGGAAGAAAGAGATCTTTGTGCATCCAAAGTTCACACAGCTTTTCATCAAAACTACAACTGTCCTACACTCTATTGACACAAGACAAGAACACAAGTATTGAAAATACTGAACTGATTTTTCTGCTGAAACCTGATGTTATTTGATCTTGCATTGAGGAGCAGCTGTGAGGTACCTGAACATGGTTCCTAAACCCTGACTAGTCAGGACAATTGATTCAAGGTAATCTTTCATTCTCATGAGGAATCACACTTATTTCAGTATCAAATTCTTTTTAGGTGTACAAATGGCTTGTGGGAAAGTAGCAGAGGAAAAATATTTTGGTTAGCAAGCTAGTTAGTTATTTGCTCAAAAGCTGAAATTTTATAGAGAGATAACACTTTAAATTTCCTTTTGGACATAGAATGTGTATTTATCATTATGGAATTCTGTTCAATTTTACTCTTTTCAGTGTAGTGGGAGGGATACAAAGAATAAGTACCAAAGTGTGGAGAATTCTAATCCAATTTCCATTACATTTTTCAGTACTTTGAAGGAAAAGGGATCAATGATAGAGAGACAGTATGCTGTGGGGAAGTAATAAAGCCTGATGTAGCACTGTCTCAGCCCTCCCTTTCTGTGTTGTCACACCCAGCAATACCTCTGAGCAGGAGGGAAATTTGTTCACCTAGCTGGTGGTGCCATGGAAAGAGAAGGGGCCACAGGATCAGGACTTGAGCTTGTTAAGGGTGAGGATGGCTGTGCATTTGCAGCCTGCAGAAAGTCTATGCTAAGGAATTATTTTCCCAGTATCTCATGCATTTATTTTCTTAGGCTTCCGTACTGTTGGATAGGTAGTGTGAAATTTACCTGGCTCTTTGAATTATCAGTGTCCTGAGTGGAGCATTTTGCTGGAGTCTGCCAGAAATTTCAGCAAGGTTTTTCTGGCTGTTCCTGCTGCTCTGAACCTTTCAGCACAGGAGCCAGCAGGAGATGTGTTCATCACTTAATGAAGAGCTCTTTGACAACACAAATTGCCCTATGGGCAACATCTGTTAAATGGCAAAGGTGACACAAAGCAAAGTGAAACACAGTGTTTCCAGCCAAAATCTGGGCCTCAGATTAGCTTGTGTCTGCTACAGGGGATTACACTTGTCATCACCAGTGGGCAGCTCACTCTGAAGGGGCTGTGGAGGTCTGGCTGTTGACTAGCTCACACAATTACCTTTATTTACCTCATCTTTTTCTGATGTCTTATATTGCCATACAGTTGTAACAAAAAAAAATTCTCCCTGTTAAGCTTCCTTTGTCTGTCATTCCTGTGTCAAATGTCCTGGGGATACCCCTCCTGTCTCTGTAAGGGACTAATCCCTCCCTGGAAACTCTCTTTGCCTACCTTTTCTTGGTGAGCCCTTACAACCCTTTCCATTCCCACACTTACACTTTATCTTTACAAATTGGATCAGAAGAACTTAGGGCAAAGAGAATTTTAAGCTTTAGGGCAAAAAAAAAGCCTTTCATATGCCTTGACATTACTCTGATCATCATATATTAAGGCATTTGACAACTTTATGATGATTATGGGCAGTAGTAGTACTGAAGTGGTAACAGCTTAAAATGACCATATTTGTGTCTTTGTAAGACTCTGTTTCATAGAGTAACAGATAACTACCCAAAGCATTTGTCCACATGTAATGCCAAATAAGCATTAAATATGATTAAATAATTTTGCAGAAAATAATAATAAATTAAATGGCTTAATGTTAGGCAAAGAGCCTTCAAGGTAGCCAAAAATTGCTCCACTGAACACTGGTAGTTAGGTATAGACTGTGTCTAAAATGTATCCATAACTTTTTATAGTATAATTTTTTATTAAGCATTTATCTTATGCTTAGCCTTTACAGTAGCATTCAAAATCTCAATAATATTATGCTATTACATCATATTAGTATAGATTTTTAACGCTTGACAAACCTTTATTTTCCCCAGCTACTACAAAATATAATGTTTCTTTGGTTTGATGCATGCTTATAAGTTAAAAAAAAAGAAAGAAAGCTTCAATACATTTCTGCTTATAGCTTCTTATTAAAAGAGAACATTCCTGATGAAGAGTGGGAAACACTTTTTGATGCTCTAAGGCAGCAGTCTATAAAAATTATATATGTCTGGAATTACTACACCAAATGAAATGTGGCCAGTTCATAAATCTTCTAATATCTGTAAAGTAGTACATGGATATATCTGTTTCATAAAGCCAAAATTAAGATCATGATAATATTTGGTTAAAATTTTTTTCAAAAAAATTAAGTCTTTCCAAGCATGAAGTATTTAGAGACCATTCAGGCTGGGAATTGTGTTAAAAATTCAGCTCAGAGTTAATATTAAACATAAGGACTGCTATAAATTACATTATTTCATTACATTATTACATATAAATAAGAGGTGGGTCTTAGTTTGAATTCTGTCTAAATATTATTAAAAGTTGTCCTTTCTGAAAATTTTTTTTTATAACTTTGGCAGAAGTTCTTTTTCCTGGCTTTCTTAGTGCTTGGGTTTAGTTTTTTTTAATGTGTTGAATTCCTACTAATATCAATATTATTGCCAAGGGGTAGTGAAACCTTTTCAGTCTCTTGGTCCTATGTGTGTCTTATGAAGGCTCTTTAACTTTTAAGGGAAACCTATTTTGCATCTCAAATCAGGCAGCTGTAAATGCAGTTTTATAATTTTGGATGTGAAATCCTGTGTATTGTGTGATGCTGTTGCTACCTAGTACCCCACAGAACCAGGAACCATTGATGATTACTCACAACAGCCAGGGAAACTAAGGGCTTCATTCTCTTTAGCAAGTTATCCTCCATATCTGTAAATGACATACATTTGTGTTCAGATTGTTCCTTGTATTTCTGCTGAAATACACGTACCTGCACCAACTGATCATTTGGTTTCCTTAAGAAATGACTGCAAAGACAAGTGTTAAAAGAAATTATATCCCGATCCTATTGCTATCAAAATGAGCTATAAAGCTCCTTAGATTGCCATGGGATGTTTCCTAATTGTCTGTACCTCATATCAGCGCAGCTCTCCATTTCTGCCAGCAGCAGGGTGATTAAAGGAGCACTGAGCAGGTGAGCTCCTCATTCTCATTTGCCAAGCAGGTGCAGGGTGGGGCTTTCCTCAGCGAGCTGTGGGGTGATTAAATGAGGGCTCTGGGAAGTGCAGCGAACAGAAGTGAGCAAACAGGGGCATGGCATGGCAGTTCTGGCAGGCAGGCAGGTTTCCTCCTGCTAGTGGGGTTTTTAGTTTGTTGTGGTTTTGTTGGTTTGGGATTTTTTTTGTTAGTAATGGTTTTTACATGATCAAAATGCAGTTATTAAAAGTGTATGTAGCCAAGTAGAAACCTCGAAAAAGGGTATGTCTGTCCAGACCCATTTCTGTGAGAGTGTTTGAGCTTATCAGTGGTACCAGGGGGCATTGCAGAAGAAGCCTGCCTGTGGTGTAAACAGGTGAATGATCTTCTTTCAGTGGTGGCCAAGCTTAGGGAGGAAGTGGAAAGGCTAAGGAGTATTAGGGAAAGAGAAAGAAATAGTTTTTCCATATGTTGAACTATGAAATAGTTTGGAGGATTTCTGCCCTTCCACCCTTGAGGAAGGCCAACCAGGAGTCAGAGGATTCCCACGCCTGCCACTGTCGGGTAGGAGGACATGTGGATGAAGGGGAGTAGAAATGGCTTCCTGTTTGGGAAGGTAATAATGAAAATTCCTCCTGACCCCCATCCCCTTCCCAGGTGGCAGTTCAGAATAGGTGTGAGGCCCTGGATCTAGAGGGTCAGCCAGATGACGTAGAAGAAAATTATCTGCCCAGTGAGCCTCCCAGTTATGCTTCATCTGTAGGATGGTTCACCACCTGTAACATCAAAAAGAAAAGGGTAGTCATAGTGGGTGACTCCCTTCTGAGGGGAACAGAGGGCCCCATATGTCAACTGGGCCCATCCCACAGGGAGAGCTGCTGCCTCCTTGGGGCCCAGGTACAGGATACCACTGACTCCCTGGGCTGATTCAGACCTCTGATTATTACCCACTGCTGACACTCCAGGCTGGCAGTGACAAGACTGAAAAGAGAAGTGTCAGGGCAATTAAAAGGGGCTTTAGGGCACTGGGTCAAGTGGTTGATAGGGCAGGGGCACAGGTAGTGTTCTGCTCAGTCCCTTTGGTGGCAGAGAAAGACAATGAAAGGAATAGAAGAGCCCACGTTATCAACAAGTGGCTCAAGGGCTGGTGTCATCAGCAGAATCTTGGGTTCTTTGATCATGGGACAATTTTTGCAGCACTTGACCTGCTGGAACCGGATGGGCTCCATCTGCCTGTTAGGGTAGAAGAATTTTAGCTCATGAACTGGCAGTACTCATTGAAAGGGCTTTAAACTAGGTTTGAAGGGGGAAAGGGATGCAGCTGGGCTTTCTGGATACAGGCCCAAGGGTGGTAAACCTTAGTTAGGGGTGAAATAGCAGCCCAGTTGAGGTGCATGTAGCAAAGCATGCAGCGTGGGTAACAAACAAGAAGATCTGAAGGCCAAGGTGCAGCAGCAAAGCTATGATGTAGTCACCATCATAGAATGTGGTGGGGCGACTCACATAGCTGGAGCACTGCACTGGATGGCTGCAAGCTCTTCAGAAGAGACAGGAAAGGGAGAAGAGGTGGAGGGTGGCCCTTTATATTAGGGAGGTTTTTGATGCCATGGGTATTGAAACTAATGATGATGGAGTTGAATGCCTATGCATAAGAATTAAAGGAAAGGCCAACAAGGCTGACATCCTACTGTTATCATCCACCCAACCAGGAAGAGGAGGTATACAGCTTATTCTATAAGCAGCTGGAGAATGTTGCAGGATCATCAGCCCTTGTTCTTGTGGGTGACTTTAACCTACCAGACACCTGCTGGGAACGTAACACAGCAGAAAAGAGGCAGTCCAGGAAGGTCTCAATATTTGGTGAAATCAGGAGGAACATCAATAGCATTTTTACATTTCTGGAGGCCAGACTTCAGCCTATTTAGGAGAATTATCCAGAGAGTTCCTTGGGAAGCAGCCCTAAAAAACAAAGGAGCTTAGGAAAGGTGGGCGTGCTTCAAACCAGAGATCTTGAGGGCACAGGGACAGACTGCCCCTGTGTGCCGAAAGATGAGTTGATGAGGTAAACCTCCTGGATGGACATTGAGATGCTTGAGTGCATCCAGAGGAGGCAATGAGGCTGGTGAGGGGCTGTGAACACAAACCCTGTGAGGAAAAACTGGGGTTGTTTAGCCTGGAGACTTTGAGGTGACCTCATCACTCTCTACAACTTCCTGAAAGGTGGGGGCTGGTTCCTTCCTCCAGGCAGCACTGACAGAATGAGAGGACACAGTCTTAAGCTGCACCAAGGGAAATAAAGTTTGGATATTAGGAAAAAGTATTTTACAGAAAGGGTGATTGTCTGCCTGGGGAGGTGGTAGAGTCATCATCCCTGGATATGGCACTTGGTGCCATAGTTTAGTTTAGTTTAGGTGTTGGGGCATGGTTGGATTCGATGATCTTGAAGATCTCTTCCAACCTGGTCATTCTGTGATGCTGAGCTCTGTTAAAACATGCTCTGCAATGGCAGGAAGCAGCAACACTCACCACTGCTCCTCTCTGTAGCAGTGGAGAATGTTTACAAGTTATAGCAGAGCAGCACTCAAAGGGAAAAGTGTCATAGTCTGCTTAGTTGAGTTTTTTGCCACTCTTCATGAAATAGCATTAGGTGCAAAAAGGGAGTAATTCAGGCAAGGTTTTTGCCTGCATAGATAAAGTACCTTTAATTCTGTCAGGAAAAGATATTAGAAATATTTTATTTGGAAGTACTCATCAGCTGCAACATCAGTTCAACTAAGTGATGTTTTTAAAGCTATAGCTATATATAACTATCCAGTTAATAATTTTTTGTTCTATCAATGAAGGGGTTGTAGTCCATTTCTATGCTGTACATTTTATTAACTTAAACACTATTCCAACAGCTCACAGGATGATGTATATCGAGGTGTTTAAGCTAGTGCAATGTTAGTACAACAGACAGTTATTCTATATTAGCTTTGTTACTTAATCTGTGTTGCATTAGCTCTAGTATCTTTAACATAATGTATCAATATATGGTATATTGCCATCATCCAAAAATTAATTAATAACAAAAACAAGTTGCAAGAAAAATAGAAATCTAAAGTCTTGAAACAATGTCCTAATTTGCAACTTGTAACAAGATGTCTTGCTCCTCTATTTTGCTTCAGACTTACCCATTTTTTGGGCCACTGGCAGTATGTCCAAAGCAATTACTACAAGTTACAGTACATTTGATTTCCAGCTGCATTAGTAAGTGTGGAATTTTCTGGTTGTTGTGCTATAAGCAGCTTGTTGTTATCGAAAAGAAAAGTTTGGAAGCTTACACAGGATTAATTAAAATCAACGAAGGACTTTAAAGTGCAGACTGAAATTATTGCTGGAGAAATATAATTAACAAACTTGGATCCTAAAATGGCCCCAGCTCAATCCACGGAGACCCATTGCAAGCCCTCACTGATGGCAAAGACAGAAATATTTTGTGGGAGCTAAAAGAAGGCAGCAACAGAAAACCATCCTACTGGAACCATCCTACGGATGGCAAAGGATCACATTAAGAGGCTATTTAGTTACTTAGTTTTATGTGTCACCAGCAGCATTATTAAAAATGTAAATATAATTTCTCTTCTTGCTATTGAGTTTCTCCATTGTTGTATACAAAGCCACAAACTACCCATAATTTCCATTTTCTGTCTGTTTTTCTAACTGCTGAATAGTATGAAAAGTGCATGAATAAATTTATGTGAGGCTTTTTATATTCATTACTTCAGATAAAGTATTCTAATTTCACTACCTTGGATCTGTCAAGTAAAATTCTGCACATGATATTTCTTTTGCATCTCTGACAGTACAGAGAGTACAGATTTTCTTAATATCTTTACTGTACTGCAATGTTCATATGATGACTGTCCATCCATCCCTGACTCCTGGAGAGTCTTAAGAAAAGCAAATGCTGCTACGTGTTTTGCATGATCAACAGTTGGAAAATAGAATGCATGCAAGTGTTGTCTGAGCCACATTATGAAAAATCAGTTGCCCGTTGCCAGCCTCTTCATTATATCATCATTCCTTCCTTGGCAACCACCATGTCTCAAGCCAGTCCTTGCTAAATTCATTATCCTTGCAAATTGTTCAGACTTGTATCTGTCTGTTTCCTGAAACCAAAGCCAGTGAAATAAATAGATTCCCATGGATCTTTTTCAGTTTTCAATTGAGACTTTAATTTTTTCACTTGCTTCTCACTCTCCCCTTACAGTCTTGGCTTTGGCTGCATTCACCCCCTTTCCCCTTCCTTCTGTCAATGTTGTCACTGGGCTGTGACATCCCCAGTCTTCAAGCTTTTTCATGCATATGCTTGTTGCTGAGGAGATGGTTCCAGGTGTGAGCAGTGGAAAGAAGCATTTAGGGCTAAATTTCTTCTAAAATCATAGGAAAGAATTTTTGTTACAGAGTTTTATGGAGGTTTTCCTTGCCATGGCTTAAAGTGGTAATTCTGTCACAAAGCGTAAATTTAATGACAAGACATCAGGAAAAACTGTAAAAGTAAAAGAGGTTTTTGTTGTTTTCATGGAAAGCTTTGTTTTCACATGTTATAGTTCCATTTACTTTTAGGAGCTTCTTCATGCTCCAATCCCTCGCAGTGACTATTCTAGACAGGACTTTTATTTTAGAACTACTACCACTAAGCCATAATATTGTAGCAATTTCATATGATATGTGTGTCATTTTGTCAGTGATGCTACATCAGCCTGGAAAAGCAGCTTGTTGACATGTCTTTCTAGTGTGTTTCCAGGAAATGATAAGATAGTCAGAATCACTATCATGGGATTCTTACTCTACTTCACTCACCAGTGCTGGGCTCAAGTCTTAAGTAGGGGATAAACAGACATCTCCCTAAAGGACCATCCTTGCAAATGCTGCTTCCCCTTCAAGTGTTTGTGGGTTCAACATTGGCTTGTCTTGCCAGAGACAGCATTGGTATAACTCTTCAGTCCAGGTCTGCCCTGCAATTCATGTTAGAAGTGTTTTATCTTCTCCCATTACTGTTCTGCAGTATCTGTGCAGGCTGAAGTGTAGCCTATAACTCTGCTTTTAACCAGCCTGAAAAAAGGAAAGCCAGACTCTATAACCTGCATCATGACCCATGATGCCTGGGGCTGCTTACCTAGAAAAATCTTTTTGTAGCTATTTGCTCAAGTAGAAATGGTGACTTTTTGACTTCAAGCTGCCGCACATGGCAGTCTGGTACGTGCCTGCACATCTGAGAGCAGAGAGAGCCTAAAGGCTGCTGAGGAGAGCATGAATGGTTACTGTTTTAAGAATCAAAGGGCTTGTTTGCTAAAAATTACTATTTGTCAAAGAAATAAGTGTTCAATAATTTAATGACTTATTAATTGAAGGGCGCTAGCTGCAATATTGTTAAATCCTGAGTTAAATGACAGTAGATGTGTGATTTCATATATCTCACTTGTTAGATGCAAGTGACACCAAATAAAACAAGGCACTATTTGGCAATGACTTAATAGGGCAATAAAAGTCATCAGCCCATTCTTTTTTAACTGCAGTTTGTGTTCTGCTCTGATTTCCTGCTGAATGTAGAGGAGACATGAAATATAATGGAACAAAAATATCTGTGGAGCATTGACTAAGAGTTTTAAGCTCCATCTCTCTCGATTCTATACACTAAAATATTTTCCTTCTTTCAAGTAGATTTCAATGTAGTGTTATTGGGTGGTCATACAGATATGAATGAATTTTACTTTCTGATTCCTATCCCCCGATTTATACCCCTCTCACAATTGCATCAGAACCAATATTTTAAGGGGAAAATTCTGTTTCTTAGTTGACAACCTGAATTTATCCCCTAAGAGGGGCACTGTAAGCCATTAGACCCAGAGCCTTTTGAGCCTCCCTCATGGTCAGAGCAATTGCTGTGTGAATTTTATACCTGCTTTCCTATCTGAATAGTACACTCCTACTTGTGCCTACTGCTGCCTTTCAGTCACCTTACCAGCTCTGAGCTGTACCTGTTTTCAAGTGTCAGAGCAAGGTTAGGACAGCAATGGCATTGCCTACCTTGATTATAAAAATCTATGTCCACATTTTCAGGGAAAAAAAAATCTTCAGGGCTTTTTTGAAGCACGTTTTGTTCTTAGTCATCATGCTAAATTATCACTTTCTTTTAAATAGTAACGTGAAAGATAAACAATTTTTTTACTTTGGAGGACACATGCTTACTCTGCCCATAAACATCCAGCCATCAGATTGATTAGGTACATGAACATTTCTCTTTAAGAAGAGTTTCTGAATTTTTACAAATGTTGGGGGTTTTTTTCTTTTTTTTTTTTTTTTTGTGCTTCTTCAGCTGTAGCATTTATAATGATTTTATTTGTTAATTCCAACTCCTAGTATGAACATGGACTTCTGATAACACAGAAACGAGAAAGTTGTTCATTCAGCTGTGAAAATGTCCAAGAAAAATATTTGACATTACTTCATATGCATTCACTCAAAAAATAGTGAAAAAACTTGGTGGAGCAGCTAGCATCCTCTAGTACTTCTCAGTACTCATAGCACTTTAAAAGCCAGCTCTAGATTGCCAATTGCAAAACACTTTTATTCTAATTTTTATAAACATGGTTTTTCATGTATTTCCATTGTGAGGTGAGGGAACAGAACAGATTTTTATGAGGCATTCAGCTGGTTTTACCCTACATGAAGAGGAACTCAAGGAATCCTTAGCAAACATGCTTTAGGCATTTGGGCGTTTGGAAGGCGTAGTTGGGGTAATTTAAATGTTGTTTTCACTGCTAGCTCTGTTTGGTTTATTCTATCATCACTGGCATTCATTGAGAAAACATAATTTTGCTTAAAACACAAATGGGACACAATATTGATTCATAATACACGTCTTAAAAAAGTGAGACTGACAGTGTAATTATCAATTATTCCACTAGCTTTAATTACATTTTATGCAGACCAGAAAATAATGGTAAAATATGCATTTCTGTGGTAAATTATGGATTCGGTTTACTGTGAAATAATAATAATTTTTAAAAGTAGACAAACGTTAGTGTCCTTTATCCATAAAAAAAATACAAATATTTTAAAATCTCCGTAATGGGAAGTCTCCAATTTGGAGACTTTCCAGTATATGTTCAGAAACTTAACCTATTTCTATTGCATATACTTGTTAAGACTAGGGAGAGAGGAACAGTAGGAATTATTAAGAATCTCATGTGGTGTTTTCTTTTCACAGGTATTGAAAATGCTTATCATCCAAGCAAAAATTAAGTACTGACTAGGCAGTCAAGAATATTGTTATTCTGAATATTCTGAGGTTGAAATATAGTTGTTTTGAAGTACAGCACTGTTGACATTTTGGGGTTTTTTTAATGTAGTCATTTTGGCAGTCAGTATTATAGATATTAAAGGTCAGTTCCACTCACAAAAACACTTTAAACTTATCAAATATTTGAAAACTAATCAGGCATGTTTTTTTATTCAGTGATTCCCATTTAGGTGTCTGGTTTTTTTCTGATATATTTACAGTTTTGTATTTTTACCTTGTAGTCAAATTATCAGGATGCCACAGTCATGAAGGTTTTTCCTAGTTTTGTTTCTGGATATCTTCTTGTGAAATGAAATGTAAGCACCATTATGAGCTTGCAGTTCCTCTTGGGTCACTCAGGTTCTGCTGTTTGAATCTTCCAGAAACTGTTCCATGAGAAAGGCTGTTTCAGTCTTGCTCCTTTAGGTGAGGATCACTGAAATTGAGGACAAACTGTAGCTTCTGTCCCTTCCATAGTGGCTTGGGAGGTGTGGTCTTGTTGACATGGTCACATGAAATTTGTCATCTAATAGAGACACTTCTTGGTCTTGCAATAATTGTATTGGCTGTCAACTGTCAGCTGTATTAAAGCTATTCTTTTACACAGTCCAAAAATATGTTTGGTTTCTTTTTTTAATTTTTTCTAGAAAAACTAGTACAGTGGTTTAGATACACAAGGAAGGACTGAGGACTCCAGCTTTAAAGTGGAGAGCTACTGTATTTTGCTACCAAAGGCCTAGCATTACCAAGGCACAGTCCAACTTTGAGACATTCCTAAAATTAGTTCTTCCCTATTGATGATGCCATCTGTGTGACAGAGAGTTGGATGGTCAGAAGGCTCTATAGGCTCCATAGGTGTCTTTTTGGTGGGTGCACACTGGCTTCTCTGTGTTCTCCAGCACTGCTGTATCCTTGCCCTCAGCCACAGGCAGCTGCCAGCAGCTTTGCCCACTGCAGAGCAAGCACCAGCATAGCGTTGGTGGGCAGCTCATTGGTGCACTTCAATGCTTTGCTCTCTCATTAATGTGCCCACTAATTGCACTGCATCAGAGTGGCCACTCTGGAGGAGAACAGTGGTTATGTCTCAACCATTAATATGTGCATTCTGAGATTATGGCAGGTAATTTTGTCATCTCAATATATTAATGTAAAATTTGGGTATATTAATGTAAAATTTGGGCAGTGTGGAAAGACATTCTGTTCAGCAGGCAGACAGCTTGTTCTTTAAGCCAGCAGGTGCTGAAAGTGTATTTATTGGACAGCAGTGTGAAGCAGGTGGGCTCAAAAGATAACAGTGTACTAGAAGAAGCTGCTATGTAAGGAGCAGCTGAAAGGAGAGCACATTTTGAATAGATTTACAGACATCTTGTCATCTCATCACTATATGCTGTGGCAGAATACACTGCTATTAACATTTTGACTTTAAATAATCCAACGTCCAATAATCAAATTCCTTCAGTGTGTTTGGGATCTCCCCCTGTCCCCTCTCCCCTCTCCTCTCTCCCCCTCGTTACAAAAAATGCAAATAACTTGTTTAAATTTCTACAAAGTCATGGTAATCAGAGGTATAAATGCATTTGTAAGAGATTTATAATGGTTGTTGTATGACTTGACAGAAAAGTCATGTTGCCAGATTGCTGCAAGTCATAAAACTATGATGAAATTTTTCTGAGTTTTCTATTGAAACATTTTTTTTTCCTATGCCATTTCCAATGGTAATTCTGAATTTTAGTTGCACCTTTAAATCTGTTTTTGTTCTTTGATGACATTTCTTGTAGATTTTTTTCTGCATGATCATGGGTGTTGTCAAATATAGTTGGTTTTGCTGTCTGGAAGCAGGATCAAAGACAGTAATCAATTCACCAGCTTTTCAAAAACTGTTGTTTTCTCTTTTGAATTTAAACATGGGTATCTCTGTCTTCTACTTGCTTTTTATCCTTTATTTTTTCATATTGAATTTTTATTTCATAAAGATGAATCAATTAGTACATTCTTGATCTTATTCCATTTGTCTCTATCATCTTGTCCCATTGCTAGTATCAGAGCTTCAACCAGATTTGTCTCTTCTCTTCCTGTCTCTATTCACTTTGTTGTCTTCTTGCTGTTACTTTGGCTTTTTCTGTATATTGCTGCTTTGTAAGAATGCTCCCAGTCAGTAGCCACTTTCTGCCTATATTTCAGCATATTCTCAAACTTTAAAATGGTGGTTTTAGCTGAAACTCAACATTGTGCTCTCAAAATCTTTAGGAGAGTCGCTATTGACTTTGACAAGAGTGGGAATCAATGTGTGATGCAGTCTGGCCTCATCCTTTTTTTGTATCTCATCATTAATTGAAACTGAAAGCTTCTGGATGGTGGAGCAATTCTGTTTATGGCATGTTTCAGGAAAAAAAAGAGCTGGACTGCTAAGTGTGAACTCTACATAGGAGAACCATATAAATAAGCATAGAAATTTTGAGCATATCAGAGAGAGAAGCACCTTCAGAGATCACTGCATCCAACCATATGATCCAAGCAGGGAACTAAAAAATTAGTCTTGCCTAAAATAATTACTCCTTTGGTGTACTTAAAGTATCTAATCTAGGTGGGCAGATATTGAAACCAGTATGAGTTGCAATAAAATTTGCAATTAGCTACTTAAGCTTTAAGAATTTCCAGTAATATTAGGGAGGTAGTACACAGAATTTACTTAAAATAGGGACCAAGGAAAGCTCACGAGTATGTGAGTTTCCATGGTATGTGAAAAAGAATTTTGAAACGTGAATTCAGCAAACCTTGGTCTGCCTGTAGGCATTCCTGCTTCATGAATATTCATCTGACCTTCTGGTTCAGCTGTAGTCAGAGGGTAGAAGCCCTTGTAGATTCAGTGAAGCAAGTCAGATTGTGGTCATGGGAGACAAAGACCTATTACATTCCTGTTGCCCGTTGCTCCACCTAATTTCTATAGGCAGGAACTTCTTTAGCTGTTAAAGTCATCTTCATGTTATTGGCCTAATCCATTATTTTCATCTTAATCAGATGTTATTTGATCCTTGGATAAAATATCAGAGCTGAGGACAGCTGAATGAAGCTTTTTTCATAAAGACAGGAATTTTAAGGTGACTTGTTTTGACTTACCTAGAAAGAAGCCAGAGTTCTGCCATTTGTTGCCGCTATTCTGAGCATATGTTAACTGGTCCTTACCATATTAAGATCTAGAGTTTGACTGCTTCCCCGACTGACTTCATGAAAGCAAGCATACATGAAGCGTTTTAACTTTGACCTCATCAAGAAAACAAATTGTTTAAAAGCACCAGCCTATAAAAAATTTTGTATGACAACCCTTAAGCAGGTTATATCCCAGTGGTTTCACAGCAATAAATCTGAAGAAACAAAGAAAAGGCTGCCTCTGTAATGAGTGAGTAGTAGAAACTTTAAGGAGGCATTGAGTAGAAGAATCTCAGGAGCTGACTGATATCCATGGAAAACTTCTCAACCTTGCAAGAAAGTTGAGAAAATGAAATAGTCATAAGAAAAATTACTGGCTTGAACTCAGTACACTGTTATCACTTAGCTAGATGATTAAAATGAAGAAGCATTTAGATTTGGCTCCTCCTTTAACATGCCAACATATTGAACACCGTCTGTATAAATTTGTAATGCAATGTGCATTTTTTTGTGGGAAAAGTTTCCATGGTAACACACCAGAAAATCAATAAAAGAGTTGTGGTGTGATCTAAACACTGCCTCACCTCCAGGTAAAGTTTGAAGCAGTATGAAAACAGTATAGTTATCAGCAAACAGCAGATATTTTGTCTAATTCAGCCAGTTGCTTAATTTTTTTCATGGATCACTCTATCCTGTAAGACTTTCCTATTCTATAACTATAGTTTCTCCAACAGTTCAATTTAAGAATTAAATTGTTTTGCCCCATGGGGCAGGTGATAACAATTTAAGTAGCCAGGCATTAAACACAAAAGACCATGACTGGACCAGTTCAGCAGGTCTGCTAGTGTTTTAATGAATTTGATCCTCATTAAATATTCTGTTTCCTAGTATATCAATTTGATCTCATTACACTGCTGAGGTTGGAAAGGGAATTAATGAAATGCTCATTTATGCGTTTTGAGGCAGAAAAAGCTTATTTCTTATTAGTCTAGAAATTAATGGATATGTCACAAAATATACATATAATAGCCTTGCAAGCATTTACCTTCAGTCAGTCATAAGGAAGGTTATTTTTACACCTAAAAGTATCACAGGATACAGGGACATTGAGGTTGGAAGGGACCTCTAGAGGTCATCGTGTGCAGCCTCTTTCCCAGGCAGGGCCATGTGCAGCCAGTTGCAAAGAGCAGTGGCCGCAGAACTGTGAATACCTCTCTGCATGAATAATCCACAGTATTTCTGGGCAACCATTGCAGTCACCCTCACAGCAAACAAAACCACTCAATTGTTTTCTGATGTTCAGAAAGACCACACCTTGCATGTTTCAGTTTGTGCCACTGCCTCTTGTCCTGTCACCGGCCACCACTGATAATAGCCTGACTCCCTTTTTGTTTTTTCACTCTCCCTTCAGGTACTTATATACCTTGATGAAATCCACCTCAAGCCTTGTGTTCTCTAGGCTAAACTGCCCCCTAATAATTTTTGCTGGAATGTCCTCACTGCAGCATCCTTCACTGAACTCTCACCAGTAATTCCATATCTCTGTGGTGCTGGGGAATCCTTTTTGTGGGATTTTTATGATATTGCAAAACATTATATGTAGTATGCAGGCCGCATAGAATCCTTTACCCTAATCTTTTCACAAAAAAATCCCTCAGTTAGAAATAAATAGTTGAAATTAAGCAATGAAATTCAGAAAATCTTAAATCCCTGCAGAGAGTCAGTTGCAGAAGATAATTCCAACCTGGCAAACAGAAAGCCTGTTTAATGGGGAAAGACACAAAATATTGGAAACATGCAGCCTTGAGAAAGCAGAGAGGACTTGATTGCAGAGACCAGTGGAAGTGCCTCAGGAAAGAACTGCTCAGATTAAAGAGGATGGCAAAAAAAGACTTTGAATTGTGATGTGTTGAGAATTGACAGCAAAGGGAAATTTTATCTCTGAGCAGAAGCAGATGAGTAGAAGTGAAAGGTCAGGATGAAATATTCAATATTTCCAACTGAGTAGTGAGCATTACCCTGCAAAGGACTTAATCTGTGACACTGGTATCTTAAATTCCTTTCTTCATCAGCATTAAGAGGAAGGAAAAGCAGGAAGCCCTTTGGAAAATCCCACCCACTTTTATTAAGGTATCAAAAATCAGCTGGGTACTTTCTCTTCTGGCGTCTCATTCAAAAAACATTTAACTGACTATGCATAAGATTAAAGGGCAAAGATCCAGTAGATTGTTGTGCCCAAGGACTGGGTGAATTAGATAAGCCAAATATTTTGTGCCGTGTTCTTTCTGTGTAGTCAATTTTGCTAAATTTTACTAACAACAAACGTGGAGATTTTGCCAGGGACTCTCTATGAACACATGAACAATTCAGCTTTCCATATAAAAGTTAGGCATAATGGTGTGTTATGAAAATAAAGCACTAGTTTAGACCAAAAGATGTCATTTTCTGGTAACACCTAGTGAAATTTGAGCTTCTTTCTTTTTTTTTTTTTCTGTTGGATTTTTTAATTTGTTTGTGTATGGTTTTTTGTTGTTGTTGGTTTTGTTTTGGTTGATTGGTATTTTTTCTTTTTAAAAGGCTTGTGTTTGTTGAGTTTTTTCTGTTGTTTGTTTTGGTTTTTTTTGATGGGGAGATGGTGAGAGAAGGTGGATTTTCTTGTTTTTCAGGTTTAATTACCTTAGGAGACCTGGAAAAGCTGTGCTCAAGTTATACCCAAATTTTTCACTGATTAAAATAGATTACATTTGAACTTTTTCCTAACATGTGAAAGGACAACTTGTGAAATGTGTTTCACATTACTAAGCCAATGGAAGCTCAGCAATATCAGAGTAGGATTTGAGTGTACTCTGTCAAGACAGATGCTTTTCTAAAGATCACATCCATCAGGTCTTAAGTTGTTCCTGAGTTTGGATGATTCATGTTATGTGGTAGTTACATTTTGTCCTCTGCACTTACAAAAAATAAAAGTGACACACAGCAGTTGAAGTTGGACATCACCCAAGAGCTCCTACTAGCTGATACTGATACTTATTCTACAGTGTATGAGTTTTCCCAGTTTACTGATTTGCAGGTTAAGCAAAAGGGTACAGCATGCACATCTTATAAGAAAATTAAATGTGCAAAACCATGTCAATGACACATTCCCAGATAAAGGCTTAAGTGTAGCTGAAATGAAATTGCCACTACAGAAATGCATTTGACTGCACATCTCTACTTTGGAAGTGAGATACCTCGTAGTGATGAGAAAATGTGCAAATAAGGGATGTTTTAGTAGAAATGGTATGACACTTTTTACCGTCTGTGTAGACTTCCAGCATCCTGATCTGCACAAAAATCACGCGTGTTTTGGAACAATTAACACAGGGGAACCAGAAGAAAACAAAGCAATAGTAGTAGAAGTAATGTTCAAACCTGTAAAACCAACATATAGAATGATTAATGCCATCTGTACACAAAAGAAAATAGACAACTTGAGAAAGAGAGATGAAATAAGGAAAAAGAAAGTCTTATTTGTTCTTGAGAGGTAGCACCATCCCTCTGCCCAAAATAACCTGCTACCTTTACCAGATCTCCTGTATTGATTCTTTTAAATATATTCTCTGCTTGCTCATTTCAATAAATACTAAGAAATAAGAAACATATCAGTGGCATTATGGAGTTGTTGTCTAGCTAACAATAATATATACATGATGGAAAAGAAGTTTTTACTAAATATCTTTTGTTCCTAAGAAGTAGCTATATGATCTGAGCATTATAAATGCTTAATTAAATGTACTTCATGACAGATGACTTTTTTTATTGTGATTTTAAAAGAAGCAATAGCCTTTGTGCAATGAAATCTTTCTTCTTTCTAAACATAGAAGGAAAGATGGAACAGGAAACAGGGCAAGAGATGGAACTCACTTTCAATTAAGGCATATATTTACTTATGTAGTCAATGAAATAAAAAGGTAATTCAGAGCACCTAACTCAGCCTTTTTGGATGAAAGCCTGTTAGCCTCCACAATAGGGTTCCCTCCTCAGAGCTGGCCCCTTCCCTTCTGCAATCTGGGAACATGCTGAGAGAGCAGCCAGTGCCAAGCATGCAAAGATTTCCTCTCTTGTGCTTAAGTGAATGTATAATTTCCATTTGCCAGAGGTGTAAACACAATTTTCTCTTGAGGCTGGATGGAAGGTCTGGAAGCAGCCTGAGGCAGAAAGTTCCCTAGACACAGCTAGATTCTGTTTTTCTATGAGTCTGTTCAGCAAAATGAGAAACACTGTCCATGGCATTCAGCCACTGGAGCTGCCAGGCGTATTTGACTGCCAAGAGGACTGTCCATAAATGTCTCATTAGGGCTGAAGATCCATCCTGACTTGGTGTTCCCAGATATCTATGCCATCATGTAAGGTAGTAACTTAAGTTTGTAGAAGTTTGAACTCAGATTCCATATATGGCTGAATGGTAGCTGAGATTCTGCTTCAGTGCTATGATAATATTGGTAGGAGATAGAGAACGTCATTCCCTTTGAAAAAGGCAAGTGGAAAACAAGATTTCATGTCAAAACCACATGCCTTTTTGTCCACTGTGAACACCCTAAATATTGAGTGAACTCAATAGGTACTGGGGGTACTTTGAGCCTTTGCAGAGACAGGCCCTTAGATACTTCCATAATTTGCTAAATGAGAAAACCCATCTCTGCAAGTGGTAGACTATTCAGCCCTTTAGGGCTTTTCATTTGTTTGTGTTTCCAGCATTACAGCATTACATACTGTCATAAAATGAATGGATTTTGTATGGTTTGCACTGTAAATAATGTGCATGCATTTTATGAAAAACTGTTTTCCTGAGTATTTTAAAATCTACGTTAAAATTTAGTTTTTATATGTAACATAAATTGAATAGTTGAGTTCTCTCTTTGTGATTCCATCTTGTGAATTCATCAGTCTTATTTCAAGAGTATTTTTAATGGCACTTGGTCCTTCTACTCTTTCTATAGGTTAAGTGATAAGAATTAAAGAGATATGTCTTCTCTTTTTTCTATTGAGAAATGTCTCAACATTCATTTAAATCTAATTTATAAGCCATTGTGTTCAAACTGATAAGGCTTAAGGAGATTTCAAAAGCTGAAAGAAAGTGTGGGGTTATGGTATCTGAAGAACCAATGTTTTCTGCAAAAGAGAAGCATTTCTGGTTGAGTGATTTTAAGTATCTTGCTGTAATAATATTTTAATTTCTTTTTACTGGCTTGTTTTGAAGCTGAACATGAATGTTGAACACATTGACCCTTGGCTCACCTTGAATTTTAGACTTTCAAGCTCAGAATTTTCATACCCTCTGATTTCCTTCTCATGCCTCAACACTGAATATGTGTACTTGCAAATGAGAAGAAAACCTATGTCTCTCCTGTTTTCAGAAGCATCTTTCAGTCATTGTTGAAAAGGTTTTTCAGCTGTCTTAGATATGTAGGCATGTGATTTCAGTTTGGGAAGAAGTTATTAGGTCATCTTACTAGAACTGATGAAAAAGAAGTGAAATCTATCAGATTTGCTCTTATTTTACACTTTCAGTGATGGGAAAAAAAATTTTAGATGTTGCCAAAAAATTTTAGAAGGTTGAGAGGGAGTAGGCTAGCTCAATGAGAGTCTTAAGTGGAAATTGAAAGCTCAAGAGATTTTCAAGGTGACATTGATCATAAGTTGTGTAAGGCTGGGAATTAGTGAAGACTTTGAATTGACATAAGCCTTCACAGCCAAGAGAAGAAACAGTTTCCTTCACTGCTGACCTTGTCTGCTAGCTATCCTGGGATAGCAGAAGTGCTTGTACTGAAGTTCAGTGAAATGGGGTGATGAAGCTTTTTTTTTTGTATTATTGCTGGCTTAATTTTCTGTTCCTTGGTAGGAGGTATGTGAAAGCAGGTAAACTGGTTGGAGACCACTTTGGTTGGATGTGACATTGTATGAGAATGTGAGTTTACATCACCTTGATGGGTTTATTTAACAAGATAAAGAACTGAAAGTTAAATTTCAGTGGGAAAGTGTGAATCAAGTCCTGGATGCAAAAACACTGGCATGAAGATCATTAGTGACAAATTGGTGACAACCACTTTTAAGGTTCTAAACACATACTGAGTTTTCATTTTGGTGCCAGCCCTTTGTACTGTAAACAAAGGGAAGGCAGTCCTGTTCTGTGATGGAGATTTCAAGGCAGTTTCCCAAAAAAGGTAGGAAGGAGAAAGTTTTCACTTCTGATACCAACCATCATTTTAACAAAGAGCTTCAGAGAAAACAACTAGGCATGGTTCTCTGGTGATTACTTCTTGGGCTTGGGCATTACCAGAGCAGCTCTTTCCACTTTTTCCTTTCCACTTTTACCTGCTGCAGAGTGAAAAACAGTAGTGACAAAATGGATCTGTGCATAGTTACGTTTATCCTGTGCTACACCTGTACCAAGTTTTCTTGTGCTAGGAGCTTTGCTGGTCTTAGCTGACATCTTACATTATGTAGTTGAGTGCACACAGACAAAATCAGTGTAAGTCACATCAGTCACATTGGCAGAATTCCTCAGCAGTGCTGTCTTTGAGATGTTGTCTATTCTGTATGACTCAGTTTATGCAAAGAGTAAGAAGTTACAGTTAAGGTTCATCTCCAAATAGAAGAGGATGGGTACTGAATAGAGAAGTTAGGGATAGAAATTCCCTATTCTTGTAAGGAATAGGAATTCTTTAAATTCCACGTTGAACTTGCATCTTATGCAATGCTTTAGGTGACAGAAGAAAAGAGCTGATGTGACCAATTGGAACTGACCACCTCTGCTCCAGATAGCTTAGTACAGAAGAGGCAACAAGCACCAGCACAGTTCAGGAGAGGACATCCCTCAGCTCTCTAGTCCACTATTATCACTGAGTAGTAGATGTAGGGATGATCATAGTGGCTTTGATTTGACAGCTTTCTCAATGTATCAGTCCTATTGATCAGACATGTCCCAACCATTAACTTCTCTGTCAATAAAACATACTATCTATCACATTGTATGCCAGTGTGTATCACTCTTAGAGTTTTCCTTCTGTCACTTTGCTTGATGTAGGAGGTTGCAAGAGATTATATTTTTCAAAACCCCACTCTGTCTGATAACCTACAAAGAAGTCAGGATGCACATGGTAATAGGTCTGTTAATATCAACAAAGTCACTCTGCTGCTCTTGGTCATTTGTGGTCTTGCCTTCCTCACCAGCAGTCCCTGAGCTCAGGAAGCTGTACTCTAACAGTGTCAGGAATCACTACCACTTTACTACTCATTATTGTAGTGATTGACCCATGTCAGCAGTGTACAGATGAAGCTGTGTCTGACCCCTTACTAGGCTCCTGGTTTTCTAAAATGTCTCATAAAATGTTTGTGTGACTAAAAGGATTGCACTACCCTTTGTATTAGCTATCTCTTCTATACATTTCCAGATGAATCAAGCCTTCAGGAGGCCTTTACTTGAATTCAAAATCTTGGTTACTGCTAACAATGACTTGCCTTTCATATACTCATAACACGACTAGTAACAGACTGTAAAAAGCTGTTTCTTTCTTGCTTACTTTTATATAGCAAATTTCTGATCAAAACAAATTATGATTGTGTTTATGTGTTTTCCTGTCCATGGTGAATTTTAAAACATTGTAATCATCACGGAGGACTGGCCATTGCAACCGAGTCCCAAATCAGAGGGGACAGATCCACATTTTTTGAGGAGATTATCATGGCATAAATAGTATTGATGTTAACCTTTGAAAATTTTATTTGTTGTCTTAGTGCCCCAAAGTTTATTCAGGGTGGACATTTGAAATCTTTTCTTGATGCCTTTTTCTTAATTCCTCAACAAAGGTCATCAAATCCTGTAGTGAAAAAATACTTTTTCCCTCTATTAAGATATATATCCACCTTACCTAATGAGATCATGTACTCTGAACAAGTAATTATGTTTCTCAAAAATGGAATGTGAGTTGCCATACTGATGGCAACTTGTGAAAGTAGCAGCTTCTGGTGTATAAAGTTTGTGCAAGAGTGAAAGTAATAATCAGTTCCCTAATGGAGCCATGACAGCAGACAGAAGGATGACAAGCCATATGTCTACACTCTCTCAAGGGAAATAAATAGAACCTGCATTATTTTGTTCAAACTGAACGAAGTAAAATAATTCATAGGTTCTCCATTTTCCCTCTGCTGCCATTCATGACCTACAACAATGAAAACAACTATCAGTGCAGGTGGTAGCTGAAAGCGGCTTTGTTTCTGCACCTGCCTGTACATGCTTCCTGAATTTAATATTTCAGGAACTTTATTTCTTAAAAAAAAAAAAAAAATAGAATGTGAACATGACCATATTTTTTTTCCTGGGATTTCATGGGAGGCAAGATTTTCTTCTTGCATCTTGGTGGTTTAATCAATACTCTCTATTTTGTTATTCATTCAAAAGGAAGTGGTTAAAATGCTCATGGAAAAAACTGTCACCACCAGTAGCTGTCATCTGATGTGAAGAGCAGCCTATTGTGCCTTATGCCACAGACAGACATTTTCCACCAAAGCATGATGAAGCAGCCTTATCCTCATTAAGGCTAATGTCTGTCTAAGACTTTCCACACTAAGACTAGACTTCTAGCTTGCCTGATATAACTTTTATCTTTTGAGTGAGTGATGAGTCATGGGGCTACAGTTATGCTTTCCAGCTCCTAATGGAGAAAGAAATGGCCGAACCCTAAATGGCTTTTTCTTTGCAAATAGAATCCAGCCACATCTGATGATTACTTTTACTAAGTCTAAACATAATTATGTTGTAACCTGCACTTTGGCTTGGGAGACAGGGATCACTGTTTATGTACCCTGCGATTTTATGGCATTTACCACAGACATCCTATTGCTCCTTGTAACTTACCATATGATTAAATGACCAACATTTATCATCAGAGTGAAGTGTGCATTGTATCATATATCTTCCATAATGTAGAACAACATCATAACTTAAGCTTTTTAGAAATTAATTTTTGGTCTAGTTTAAAGATATTTTCTGTTTAGTCTTTATGCCTCTTCCTCCAATAGTCATAATTTAGCTCATCGTGTGATGGTCAAAATACTTAACAAAACATTTTCAATATCAATCATTTAGAATTTCTTTCAGATCATGTACAAAAGCATACTGAATTTATGAAGGGTGACCCTTTCAGTCTTTTGCAGATGTCTAAAAGACACGAATAATGTGTTTTCATATGCATTTTTACTGAGGCACAGAAACATAATCCCAGTTTGATGTTTTTGTTAGTACATGCTGCCCAGTGCTATAAGGCACCTGCCTGGCAAGGCTGATGTTGTTGTTGATAAAGTGCTCAGGCAATCCATCACAGCATGTACAGCATTCCACTGATGAATACACTTCAACCTGTTAGAACCAGCCGTGAGACCAGGCAGAACAAGGGCTTTGCAGAGATTACACACAAATCAGCTTCCTCCTGATGTCTTTTTAGGCCTATGAGAAGCTGAATTATGAACAGCACAGATACATGCCACCCACAGCCCAGTCACAGCCTATTTCCTCACTCTGACTCTGTGGAAAATATGGGTTAACACAGGTCTGAGATCTTCAGATGGAAGGATCAAATCCCTTGTACTCCTAAACTTCTGCATGCACAACTCTAAAACAGTCTCACCGCTGCTTTTTCTTAAAGGGGCACCCATATTTTAAAAACTTCTTGAAATTATCTGAAAGATTTTTCCTTATTTTTTTTGTGTCCATAAGAAATAATTTCATTCATTCCTTTAGAGTGCTTATTCAGACAAAACAAAACATTATTTTAAAGTAAAAAACATAAAGATGTTACTTTTATCGCAGTCTTTTTGTTCAGAGTTGAAGCTAGTAAGCTTCCTATGACAGAAGCTTGTAATTATTTTAGTTCAAACTAGTACTGAATATTTTTTTTTGTCATTTATTCTTTTTGGTCAGTTAATAAAACCTTGGACTTGGAACTGTGATACAGCACAGGTCCTGTTCTAATAGGAAGATAAGAGAAAGCTTTTCCTTTCATTAAAATAATTGATTTGAAATCAAAGTGTAATTACCCAGTTTGACACTGCAGATTTTCCTGACTTCATTATGGGACTTCTGTTAAGTTACTTGCTTAGAGAGAAAGCTTCATCTCTTTGGATCTGGGTGAATATCTTCCTGTATTAACTGCACTGAAAAAGACATTGTCTTCCCATTCCCATCATGTATTACAAAGTTGTGTATAACCATGAAAGTAAAAATCATGAAGGTCTTTAGTACTGATTTTATGAAAACTGAAAGATCATAAAGGAACACTTTACACAGGCAATATTTCTCTTTATGGAAGGGAAATTGGTCCCTTTCCCTACCTGTTTGCAGAAGCTTTTTGTGTGCTATAAATTACGGATCAATACAGTTCTTTCATGTAATGTAATTTGCTTTAATGTAAACTAATGTAGCAAAAGAGAGGAAACACCAGGGAATTACTGATGATACCAAAGCTAATGTGATTTAATTCTCAAATTCTAACCAGTGAAGCTAATATATTCTAGTTTTTCCCCCACTTACATTTTTGCCTTTTCTCTGTTTAGTTCTGCTCATGTTTTCATAGGTTAGCTCCACAACTGAAGAACGTAGCCCAAAATGATTATGAGGTAACAAGTGGAAAAAGGAGGCAAAGAATTGACAAGACCAAAATTGTCTCAGCTTTAGGATACAGTGTGTCTGTTACCAGCCTGATTGAATATTGTTGTCATTGCCTGCTGTCTGCTCCTCTGCACACCAGCCTGCCACCTTCACTGCCTACACAACATTTGTCTCCTACACCAAGAGATAGACCAGCAAACTGATCTTAATCATAAAGGTTTGGTTAGGGGGATATTTACTTTAGACCCAGGGTAGAGGTTCCTCATTCAAAGTATTGTCTACCATTAATTTCACTAAGATAAGAAGTAAATTGGTGGTGAAATTTGATGAGTGGTGTATCCAGTCCTGGGCACCAGACTGAAGTGACAGAAAGGGGCAGAGCTAGCTGCTTCTCCCTTACAGTGGCTCTGTAGGGAGCCATCCTTGGGAGGGATGCAGAGTTGAACAAGAGACCAGGATAATATGCTAATATTGACATAACCTTTAATTGCGCAACACATATGAACAAGAACCTCTTTCAGAACACAAAAACAAAAGTTTGTCTCCCCTGAAGGGACATTGGGCACATGGACATTTACCAGCTTCTATCTCACTGTTCTGAGCTGTACATTCCCTGCTGAATAGTTCTGCTTGAGGCAAACCCATGCTGCCTCACCTCTCTGAACTCTGTGTCCAACACAAAAAAATGTGGTGGGAGAACAAGGCATCAGACAGCATGTAGTTGTGCCAGGATGTTGGCAATAGAGGAACACAGAGCTAAATTCCCCTCTGAAATATTCCTGATAGAATAAAAACCACATTCATTATATGGTATTTCAGTGTTATGTTTTTATGTATATATGTTAAATGTAATTTAGTGGTGTCTGAAACTTCTCTAATGTTGCATGTTAGCCTCTGCAGTCTTCCCTGACATGCTGTGTGCTGTTGTTTTACATGAATGTGAATATTATATACATTGGATTAGCTTAAGTAGTTTATGAAGGATTAGCAGAAGCAATGCAATAGTATAATGCAATGAGTGTGGAATTAATCTCTACATAAAATCCCCAAAGTTATATTTCAAATAATGTTGATTTCTTGCAGTAAAACCCAGACATTCACCAAACTGTCTTTTGGTTATGCATAAATTTTAAGCAGGTTTTTTTAAAATTTGAAAAGTTTTATTTTTGTCTTCTGTAGCCTTGTTGCTTCAAACACCTATAGAATGAATGACAACCCAGTTTGATGACATTCAGCATTTTTCTAAATTCTGTTATTCTTTTCCTTACTGAATTTTTTGAAACGTTGGAGAATAATGATTTCATCATAACCTGAAAGCCTTTTCATTTTTTTTTAAATTCCCATGTATCATGTGATTCAAGTTTCCTGTGATTTATCAGGTAAGAAATAACTTTGAAAGTTAGCTGGAACAAAGAGGAGAATAAACAGAGCAAGCAGAAAATCTTATGACAGTTATTTTTATTAGACTCTGTGGCAATATAGGAAGAGAGACACAGCAGCAAAAGTTAAAAAAAATCTGTATTGATATTACAACAGTTTGATTCAAACATGAACCTCCTTATATTAAATGTCTACAAACATTAAAAGACCATCCAAAAATTATCCAGTAGCATCCAAATTTTTTTACTAGTGACAAGAGCGGTTCAGGCATGATGGTGTTTTACCCAACCAGTAAATAGCAGAAATAGACTGCAAAGTCTCAGAAATAGACTGCAAAATTAGATTTTCCTCCAACAGCTCTATTCAAGCCTCTTCCAAGGATTCAGCAGCGCCAAAGTTACTACAATGACACAGCTGCTAAGATATTCTTCCCAAGTGAGATAATCCTCCCGTCAACCTCTTTTCTCTGGTTCCAGCCTGTCTAGGAACTGTGTTGGTCTTTGTTTAGCTGAAGCTGAGAGGCACTTGGGAGCTATCACATGGTGGTGTCTCACTGAGTAGATAAAGTATTTCATGCCTCTTTCCAAGAATTTTCTCTAAGTATGATCAGAGAGGAACAGATACAAGTCATTAGATTCTAACATTGTGGTTTCTTTCTCCTGAAGTTGAGAGCATTGCAGTTTAGAGGCGTTAAAAGTATGTGAACAGATACTTCAGTTACAATTAGATTTGCAAGTTCTTTGCATTCTGTCGTTGTCCTTACTTAAAAATCCTCTTGCTCCCATGTCCTACCCAGTGGTATCTAACAGTCTCCTGACAAGGCATGTCTCGTGGCATATCAGAAGAAAAACATCTACTGGAAGAGTTTCATGATATATTAGCCCCTAAATTCCTTCATTGAGCTGAGTAGGATATTAATCAGAATGGATTATATTCCACTGGATCACATACTTTTCACAAAGAAGGTGGACACCAGGGAAACTACAGCAAGATGGAAAAGTTACTGACATTTACTCAATGTCATACATTGCACGTTCCCAAATGTTCCAGATAATGCTTGCTTTAAGTTTTAACAAAGCAGCAGGAAAAATAATGGTCAAAAACTAATTTTCTGGCCTTTAAATATCTACATAAGATAACACAATACAGAGAGGAGTAGGAGAATTGTGGGTAGCTTTTCTTTTTACCCTTAGACTCACAAGAAAAGCCTTGTAAGGTTATACAATTAAAAAAAAATAGTTATGCCCATGCCTTTTGGGGTTTAGCTTTCAGATAGCCCACTTTTCAGGCCAGAAGAAGAAATGGGTTAGACATTCAATCTTGTCAAGCAAATGCAAAGCACAAAAAAAAAGTATAATCTCTCTCTAATTCATTTTTCCCAGAAGGCTAGAAAAAAAAATCATAAAATAGCATGAGAGATTGGTTCATTTTACACTGATCTTGAAAGCTCATTAAGGTATTTAACTTTCATGGATTGTCTGAGGGATCTGGAGTTGCTGTTATCCTTTTGTTTAATTACACTGTAATCTTCATGCAATTACAGTGATGATAACAGTCTTCCACAGACATAACAATAAATTAGCCATCTGGGGATAAATGACATTACTTAAAGCTTACTTCACTGAAATATCAAAGAAAAATTAATATGGCTATATAGGACAAAGCCTGAAAGTAAATTGCATTATCTGTTGCTAGAATTCAGCATTCCAATGTGTTTTAGGGGCTTAACAGCATAACATACTCTTGAATTTGCTTCATAAAGAAATAGTTGGTGGAGAGGTATATGGAAAAGCACAGGGAAAGCACATTTTAGCATAGTTGAAAAAGATACAGTGCAAAGTTTTGTGGGCTATGCTTTATATGCCCATGCAATACTTTTCAGCTTCACCAAATAAATACATGAGCAACACTACTCCTGATGTTTTATTTCACCATATCTTGCCATCTTTCCATTGAAGGTAAATGTCTCTTGTGTAGTTTATTTCCAGAAAGAATAGATTCACCAGGTTTTTACTGTTACTGCTGAAGAGAAGGAACGGAATGTAAGATACAAATGTGTTATGTCAGAAACAGTGAGATGTAAAATAAGCAATATCCTGAAAATAAAATGCAAGTCAAAATTCTCAGCAGTGTTAATCAAAACAATTGCAAAAAAAATCCTACATCCCCCTGGACTTTCAAAGAAAGAGAAAACTTGCAGCTCTGGATCAATCAGTTGTAAATTTTTCTGCTCTTAATAATAGCAATGACACGGCTATTTGAAAGTATAATTTCACATCAACTTATTTCACTGCTGCTATTTGGCACCAGCAGACACAATTGTTCTTTTTCTCACTCATTTTCTTTTTGCCAGAACACTTTTTCCTTTTTAGAAGAAAAAAGTTATTATATAGTGTGAGTAACCTGACCTGGGCAAGAGCTAACAATTACTGAGGTACATGAGGACTGGTACATTAAGTGCTGTTTCAGCTGCAACTTTCCACCTATCTACTACTATCACTAAACTAAAAATAAATACATTTTAAAAGCTCTTAACAAGAAATTCCAGTAATTCAAGTAGATATGTTATTACTGCATATTAGGTAAAATTGTTGATATACAAAATAAAATATTACATACATAAAACAATCAAAATACTAAGTTTTAGGTTGTATTAGGGGTTGTGGTAATGTTTACATAGTAGGGTGATTACCTCTGTGGAAGGAAGCGGGGGGCTGGCCTTACCAGACAGAGACAGATCCTCTGTAGGCTACAGCTGAGCCCATGAACCGCCCTGGTCGTACCTCTAGGGGAGCTTACTTAAGAAAGAGTAAAAAATTTGCACTTCAGTGTCAGGAGTGAAGCGCAAAGCATGACAAAAACTCTGTGAACACCAAGAAACTAAAAGAAGAGGGAGGAGGTTGTCCAGGTGCCAGAGCATCTGTAAAGGAGACCAGGCATGGGCACCATTTCTTTGCAGACCGTGGAAGAGCCACACCAAAGCAGATATCCATGCTGCAGCCTGTGGGGGACCCCACAAGGTGGAGTTGTCCTGGAGGAACCATGGGCTGTGGAGTGCTCAAAATGGAGCAGGTTTATCCCAAAGGACAGCAGACCATGGGAAAGATCTATGGTGCATTAGGGAAAAAATGAGAGGAAGAAGGACTGATGCAGATGAAGTGTTATGAACTGCCCACGAGTCACATTCTCCATCACCCTGCACTGCTCAGTGGGGAAGGGAAGAGGAGGTAAAGGAGTTGGGAATAAAGGAGTGACACTAACTAAGCCTGGGAAAAAGGGAGGGGTGGAGGGAAGGTGTTTTAATCTGTCTTTCTTACTCTGCAAACCTATTTTATCTGGCAGCAAATTGAATTAACTTCCCCCAAGTCAGTTCTTTCTTGCCCATGACAGCAATTGGCAAGTGTTCTCATTGTTTATGTCCTGACACACACATTTTTTCATTTTATTTAGTCCCCTTACCCTGTTGAGGAAGGGCTGTGAGAGAGCAGCTGGTTGGACATGGGGAAGATGGCAAAAGTCAACCCACTGCAGAGAAAGACAAGGATTTATCTTACAAGTCAGTTATCAGGCAACTTAGAAGATGGTTATCAACCATCATTCTTTTTCTGTTGTTGCTGTCTGTGTATTCCATATCCTACCATGTCTAGGCACACTTCAAAGGATTCATTGCCTGTGCTGCCTTGAAACTATATTTTGTCATTCTGTTGGCAAACATTGTCAAAAAACTTTCTAAGTGATGCTGAGTTTGTACATAGCTAAGAATATAAAAAAGGAAATCACAGAAATCTAATGTGCAGAGTGTTGTAACCTTGTACATTAAATTTTCTTTGTAAACTTGGTATATTGGCATGCAACAGATAAGCGTATTTTGGAATGGGTAAATTCAGGCATAAAATGAATTTTTAAATCAAGTCATGGTCCTACATCAAGTGGGACTGTGCTTTCATGCCTAAGTGGTTACAGATATATTTTTCCCTGTTTGTGTGAGTGTAAATTTGTACACTGTGAGAACTAGAAGTATAGTCTTCTTGATCTACAAGTGGTTTTAGTATTAATTCAGCCCTAGTTTTAGCTAAATTTATATGTACATATTAAACTTACAAAATGCTGAGCACTTTTCCCTATTTGTCTTCATTCCAGTATTTAGGAGCATATTATGCTTCTAGGTATAGTGCTTGTAGAGAGTTTTGGAAAAAGCTCTACCAATGCCTCCCACAAAGGAGAGATTAAGTGGTTCAGGAAATTGCAGGTCTGAGAAATTCTTCCTTTACTAAATGAATCAACCATGAGCATTAAGCATTGTCAGAAAATTAGGTCACAGATAATACAAGCCAATTTTCTGCAGAATTCCATTCCAGAATAAGTTAAATTTCCATTTGCTGCTCTTTTTAAGTCATAGTTGCAATGATAAAATGTCCATGGTCAATGGTGGCTTCATCTTTTGAATCTCTGATTTGAAATGACTTTGTGTTCCTTTTCAAGTTGTTCCAGTGCATGACTGGAGTTCTCATTAGAATGATCTTCATGCAAGGTCTGCCTGCTTCCCAGCTATCATCCACCTCCTGCTTTCCATTTCTGTCTAGAGTAGAGCTGCATCCAGCAAACACTTTGAAATACGTTTTGTGGTTACTAATTACTTGGGCTGATTTACTTAGTCAAGTGTTCCTGCACAATTAAGTCTTTTCCTATTGTATCTGCCTCATTATTAGTTATAAGGGTGACATTTATACTGTAAATGGGATGAAAGCATGAAAGGGAAACTGTGTAAGTGTAGGATGATTGTGCAAGGGATGAACAAGTACTGAACTGTTAAGGCTAATTATAATGTATGAATATGGACTCAAAGGTTTTGTTGGTATTGTCTTCAAAATATTTTTGAAGAATGGTTTCAAGACCTACCTACAACTGTGTTAATATATGTGTGTACATGTCCACAGGGATAATAAGCAGCACATAATATGAAATATACTTTTGTGTAATAATACATATTAAAAATGTCTAAATAAGCATAAGGGATTATTTTTCAATGAAATGACATTTTAGAAGCAAACAATAATAAGCAGGAAATAGTGAAAATGCCTTTCAGGGACTATACTTTGACATGGTAGTTTTCTATCCTAAAATAAGAAATAGAGTAAAATCAGATAGACTTTTATATTCTGAAAGCTCACATTTATGAATGACATGTAAATATGTGTGGGCAGATTCCCTTTCTAAGCTGGTGTTCCTCTCTCCCTATCCCCCTATCAATTACCAAAAAAGAACATTGGTATTTAGATATCCAATTGGAGGAGTCTGCTCCCCAATCTCCCCTTCTGCCCCCTATAGGAAAAAAAGAAAAAAAAAAATTAGTTTAATCCTAAGGATTAATTTAGTAGCTAGGGAGTGCCCAGATATTAAAATACTGTATCTTTTGAATACATAGATATGTTTTAAATGAAGAAAAAATACCTCAGTTCCTAGCTCACCCCTTTGTCAGATGCCAAATGATTGCAACTGAATCTTTTGTTATATTTTCCCCACACCTGACTTTTTCTGAGGTCCCCTATCACTGCCACATGAGCTGACTTCACAGAACAAGAGGCTGCCTATAAGCAGCCATGCAGGAGAATTACCCCAGAGAACCACCTTATTTGTTTTTCTGTTTCTTTATAGCATCTTATGACTTCTAGAATTAGTTCCATGAGCATTTAACTGTGTATTTCAGAAGAATACAGGAGCAGAAGGATGCCTGAAGCACTCCAGAAACTTAATTTTTCATGCACTTAGAGATTTCCTGTATCATATCGAAAAGTCTGTTAATGAACCCTCTCATCTCACACTGGTCAGGATGGAGATATTGTTAAGAAAGTGAGGCTGCACACTAATAGTTTTTAATACTAAACATTAACAGCAGTTTTGATCAGCTTCATGTTTGGTTCTGGAATTTTGCAATCGTGTTTTAGAGTTAGATTTATAGGCTTCTTCATCACATGTTGTATTGCCATGATACTAAATGTAAGAAGAAAGGAACTCTTGGGCTTGGCAGTAAAAGGTTTTGTAGAGGAAGAGGGAGGCTCACAATATGATTGAAGATGGAAAAGGAAACATAAACCAGCATAATAAGTGTTGAAAATAATACTATAACGTTCCAGTAAAGAATTATATTTCTTTAAAGTGTCTTTCTAATAACATTTTTCATGTTAGAAAATTTTCAGCTCTAATATTAATTTTTTTTGTTGAGATGCTTGCTGTTGGAATATACTTCACTGAATCAATAGAAGTAGAAAAGCAAAAGCATCATAAGACACCATCTGGTAAACACTGTAGGAGGAGAGGTAATATGCAAACGTCAGATTTGAAGATCTGCAGGTAGCTCAAATCAACTTAAAGGCAAGGAGTAACAAAAAGATTCATTCCAGAGCAATGGGAGTGTTTAAGTCAAGCTTTCATCTGGGGCACTTAAAATAATTAGTTCCATTAGCCAGTTGAAGTGGAGTTGGCAAACCTAAACAACACAGGTTTATTTGTAGACTATTTATGTTTAAAAGAGAAGAAGCTCCTTGCCATTAAAATGCACTGATTTTTGCTTTGAAGAAAACTGCAGGATTACTGGATTCCCTATAGATGACTGGTCTTCTTTCAAAGGGAGGACTCCATTTCCAAACAAGTAAGAGGTTTTGGATGAGCACTTCAGATGAAAGAAGCCCACGATTGATCTGTGGAGTTCCATCAATTCAGGAATGAACAGACCAGACTAGTGAGACCTGACACAGCAGAGAATGTAGTAATGTTATGTGCCTTGTAAACCTGAAGAAATCCTATCTGTTCCACTTTTCATCTGACTTTTTTTTTTTAAGTTGATACCTCTTGAAACTCTGCATCTCTAGAAATATGAAAAAGGGTTAGATTAACTTTAAAAGACGTCACAAATTGCATAAGCAAAACAAACTGCAAATTTTTGGAATGCATGGAAGAAAGCACTATGGAATATGCCTTGTGGTAAATGGTTTATTTTCATAGTGCCACATACTTGCATTTTCCCCTTAACTGGAGTTATTCTTCCTTGAGTTCTCAATGTTTTTGTTTCTTTAAAAAACCTTCTTGAACAATTTGTTCCATTATTCATTTTGGATCTTGTTTTTCTGGCAGCCATCGCAGATGTTTTTCTGAAATTTTAGCTCTTATTTAATTCACTATAAAATTTGTGGTGGGATTAATTTCTCTCAGATGACCCTTTAATGCTCTGGCAATGCCTAATTCAACCTGCCATTCTGTTTAATCTTTTCAGAATTTACTGAAATGGTCTCAATTTTCTTTTTTTTTATTGTAGGTTTCATATATACTGGAGAAGTTGTGCATCGAATGCTAACAGCTACTCAATATATTGCACCCTTAATGGCAAATTTTGACCCAAGTGTGTCAAGAAATTCAACAGTCAGATACTTTGATAATGGTATGTAGCAGTCCTTGATAAATAAATATGTCTGCATCCCTCGGCTTTTCTTCTTTTCCTAAATAACTATTTTTTAAGAAAAAATTGTGGATTTTAAAGTTTTTTTGGTTTTGTTTTTTGCTTATAATTTAGAGGCTTTATAGAGCATATGACTTGCCATATATGAGCAATTATTAGTTTAGAACACAGTAAAGACTCATGAATGCCTTTTCTCAATCCAGCAGATATCATCTGGATGTTGAAGTACATAAGCTCAAAGTAGCAAAGCATTTTATCAGTTTTAAAAGGGAAAATCTGTCTTATATAACAGTGTAAATTCCTGTTACTTCAAAGTATATATAGTGAATACCATCTGCCCACTGCCTAAAATGAAAATAGCATTTGTGGAGTGCAATAGCAAGAATACACAGAAGCAGGGCAGGGATAAGGTTAATAAACCTGTCAATGACTAAGTGTTCATGGAGTCCCAGAATTGGAATCCAATACACTCATCTACACCACGAGTTCTCAACAGCTCCTTGTAAAAAAGATTGAAAGAGGAAAAGGCAAGCTGCAGTGCTGTACTTGAAACTCTGTAAGAAGTTTCAAAGCCCTTGAATGTGTGGATATTTTTCTCTTGAAGTCAGTTGTAATCAATATTTTAGCAACATAGCCTACATGGTTAAAAAACATCTGGTGTTTACCTCAGGCCTTTAGTGATCAACTACAGTGGCAGTTAAAACTTAGAGAGTTTATTGTCATGACTTAATATTATGAGATCCATGACTTCTAAATTGTCCTGGATACACCTGCCTGTGCTATTTTATGTATGTTTATTTATAGTGAATTTAAGCAAAAATTGCCAGAAGGTTCAAAAATATTTTCGATTTCCGATAGTATTTTTTATTTGTTAGATCAGTTATCAAAATGTTTTCTGTATCTTTTACATTTTCTTACAATCTAGTCATTTCAATGTTTGTTAAAAATCCAGTAAAATGCTTACATGAGAAAATCCTACTCCTTCCATGAAGAATTTTGAAACAGAAGATACAATTTTCACACTGTAAATTATTTAATATCATGGCCAGAGATTTTTCATCTTTACTTAAAGAATCCAAGGATTCTGGAGAAGATGTTGCTAATTCTCATTATAGTTCTGACTTCCAGTCTTCATACCAGGTGTACCAGGCTGTATCACATGGCTTTCATTACAAGGTTGAACAGTTCCTTGATTTTGGATTCCTCTTCATGTGTAATGCATCATCTTTTGAGCTCCAGGGGTTTTTGGACAAAGAATTTTCTATCTTAACACAAGTTAAAAGAAACTGAGCAGATTGTATCTTCAGCACCTTATGTCTCACTCATCCGTGCTTTGTCCCCATGAGTAAGTGCTCTGCCATGAAGCAGCATCTGTAGTGGGAAGGCACAGAGTGTGGGGATCCATCAAAGTCTCACTGATGGAGCTAACTGCAAGGAACTTAGGTACACACAAATTGCATAAAGCCTCTGGAATGAGGAGACTGTTTGGGTGGCAGCTGATTTCCATTTTAGCTTGGGGTTCTGAGGTGCAGATAGATCTGAAGCACTCAGTGACTAACTAGAAGAAATTCTGCTAATTCTGGCTATTTTCTCTAATAACTTTAGAAACTAATTTGCATTTAAAATAAAATTTAATGCAATCAAATAAACATTCCGAAACTAGTTAATGAGTGTAGTCACAAAGGAAAAAGTGCACTCTGTGCACTATTAATGAGTATCTACTATATAGAAAGACAGGGGACAACAATGTGATGGACTTGGTGCAGTGTGGACCCAAAATTTGCATGCTCATAGTTTCATGACAGCTCATGTCAAGATGTGTTCATGACAGTTGCTGCACAGGTCTGTAACAAAAGATTTTTCAAGGATATATCAAAAATGTATTGAGCTGAATATGTAATGACCCATCATGAACATTCTAGGAAGAAAGGAAATTAAAGTCTGAATCAAAGCACACAACTCCCATTACTGCCAAAAAGAGAAGTTTTTGAGGAAGGCATGTAAGATGAAAATGTTATTTTCAGAAAACAGAGTTTTGGTAATAAGTGTCTCAACATCTGTAAAACATGCTCACTGGGTATGCAAGTTGCTTGAGAAATATTTTTAGTGTGGTAAGTGCATCTTCAGCTAGTGAACTCCCATGAATATTAACAAGGCTCTTGCAGCTAAATCTCTGCATACCAGACTCAATATTTGCCTCATCTATGAATTCTTATTGAGTTTGATTTAAACTACATTTATTTATTGCCAACACCTATCATTTTTCAATTTGCAGAACCTCAGCAAGGGCTTGCACCATGCAGGAAAAAAAAAAGTTATTTAATTAATGTATAGTTAACAGAAGACTCTGAATTCTTGAAATAATAAGTTTTATTAAGCAGGGAATGCTATTAGCACTTCACATTTCAAAGTCATTGGGATTTATAGAGTGTAAGGAATGCCACTGCAGAGAAGTGGAAATGGCAGCACACCTGAACTACTGGATCCTACCTTTAGTGGTTATTGATTTCTTGTGCAATTTCAAACAAGTTACTTGACCACTCTTGCTTTAGCAGTAGTTGAGGTGCTTGTGTGGCACTGTGGTGTCTACATTTAAGAGGATTTCAGTTTGAACTTGTGTTTGTAATATCTTTTGCATTTCAAGGCATGGAGCTGAAAGTTGGTAAAAAGAGACAAATCACTGTTCTTGTTTCAAGTGACTGCAGTGAAGTACTTCTCCTATAGTCAGTTAATATTCTTCTCACTTTTTTTCCTCCCTTTTGCCTCCCTACCCCCACTCTGGGTTCACAGGCACAGCACTAGTTGTCCAGTGGGACCATGTACATCTGCAGGATAATTACAACCTGGGGAGTTTCACTTTTCAGGCCACCCTTCTCAATGATGGGCGTATCATTTTCGGCTACAAAGAAGTAAGTTGGGTCTGAGAATTATCATTCAGGTGGACAAATTCCTTCATACATGTCAGGAATTTCCCTACATTTTTTTTGAGGGGGGAGGGAAAATATCTTAAAGATCAGTTACATAAGATCATTATACTGCTTATAAGATCACTCTGATGAAAATGATATATTATTGTTAAAGTGATGTTCATGTAATTGACTTGAAAATCATCAACATGACACAAATGTACTAATCCTGGACTTCAACTGGGTTTTATTTGGATGTTTGTGAGTGTTAAGTGTTTAGTAAATTCCTGGGTTTTTAGTAAATTTCCTTTGGGTTTTGAAAGATAGGATCTAATTTTTTCAATTAGCTTACCCAGTTTTTACCCATTTCAAAATACTCTAGAATCAATGGTTATTGTTAAAAGGTCACCTTTTTCCTGCAGCTGTAGCTTTTTGTCAACTCACATATTTCAAAGTCCATATATTTGAAAAAAGAAGAAACTGGTTTGTCTTGCTAGCTCTGAAGTTTTCCATCTGTTTGGTGATAAATTTGCTTAGATTGAGACCATTTGGTTTGCCTTCATAGCACCAATATGTTGTCTTAAATGGGCTCTTGTGCATTCTCCAAGTGTTTCAGAATTCCAGTTGTTGCTTTGAGTGTGGTTTTGGTTTTTTTCCTAGAGTTGCTGGAAACTACAGGCTAGTTGAATTTCAGTGCTTTTGCCAAGAAAGGTTGGAGCAGGTGATCCTTAAGGTCCCTTTACAGTCTGGTATTCTATGATCCTTTAATTCATGCAAATAAGAATCAGAAAGTAGACAAGCTTAAATCTCTAGGGACAAAATAATTTCTTCTTTTTTGTTTACTTTTTGGTTTTGCTTGGTTTGTGTTTTTTGTTCTGTTTTGTTTTGTTATTTTAATCTGTTTGCCAAACTGTGACTTTCTCTTCGAAGTGCAACTCTCAGTTATCCTCCTTATGCTAATCAGAAACTAATCAGTGATACAACCAATTGTCCAGACTTGGAGAAATCTCTTTTCTCTTTTATCTCTGCTATAAAACACTTGTGAGCCTTCAGGCTCATTTTTTGTGCCTGTGTTGTAGCTATGCACCTTTAATGAAGCAGAAATAATAGCACTCCTCTGCCATTCACTAGAAAAACAGGCAGGATCTGGGTTTTTCTACTAGCAGCAGTCATACCTTCACTTAAGGCAGATGTCTTTGCAGCTTGGAAATGGATTGCTGCAAGATGTTCTTACTGGATCAGTATTGTAGAAACAAGAAATTTCTGGTATGCCCATGTACATGGCTTTGCTTTTCTTATAAAAGACATTCTGATGCAAGGTCTGCTTGGGATTTTTTTTGGAATGTTAGGTACAGGTTACAGCCTTCATCATTGATGAAAATGCAGTTTATTTGCAGTTTGAATCCAATTACATGTAAGCTTTACTCTGCTGAGGACAATGGAGCTCCATTGCTCTTGATCAAAGGAGTGTGAACTAAAAGCTTTAGTTATCTCATGTTGTTGAAAACTTTTTAAAGAAAAGCAAAAACTTCTAAAGACTGCAGAAAATTTCCTGCTTTCAATACCTAGAGAGTTGGGGACAGATACTGGTTTTAAGGTAAATTTGTCAAGAACTATATATGCACTTTTACAGTAAAATGGTGACATTTTCAGGAGACTTCTATTTCTGGTTATGAATGCACCACACTCCCTGTTACAATCCAGCCCTATGCAGAACAGATCCACTATGGGTGCTAGAAGTTGCTGCTCTAAGTTGAAAGTACCTCGTGTACATTTTGCAAATGAAAATGATGATGCAGAGTGTCAGGTAGTAGAAAACATTAATCATTTAGGAAAACAGGAGTAAATGGGCCACTCCTTTACCACAAGTGGTTCCTAGAATTGCAGGGAAGTGTGACATCTAACCCATGGATAAACAATTTCTGAGCTACAATGCACAGGCTGCTTGCTGTCATTAACTACTGGAAGCTTCCTCCAAAACCACATTGCTTTTGTGGGTAGGAGTTATTAATGTTCTTTTCATTAATCTTGAGACAGAAAACTGGAATTTGCAAATGGAGTAATGTGCTTTTTGCTACTGCTGAATCTTTGAACTCATCCCCTCTCATGATTTATTCCTGTCCTGAATGGAATTACCAAACATTAAAGCTATTGCACATAACTTAGGAAAGAGATTTTTTTAAAGTCGTAATAGTAATGTATTAATGATCTGTAAATCTTTTGACAAAAGATTTTTGTAAATATTTTAGAAAGTGAAGAAACTTTTAAAAACTAATATATTCCATCAGGATTACTTGGGGAATGGGCTTTGAGGATGAGATTTCCAGACAACTCCACTCCTTATTTGCAGCCTTTTCTCCATTACCACTACCTCAGCTTTTCACCTAAATGAGGAGAATTAAATAAAATTGCCAATCACTGATCAGACACAGGTTGTTTGAAAAGAACAAACGTGTCACTTACCATTTGAAACTTGGTCCTAGTGCTTAAAAGCCTGGCTAGGAATTGATTTACTTTCCAGCGCTGAATCCATTGATTTCTGAGGAAGTCCTTCCATCTGGAGCCATTTCTCTTGCTGCTGAGTCATGTTGTCAGGTGTCCCATTAACTCCAGTACAATTCCTTGTGTAAGTGCTCACGAGCATGACTAAAAGTTGCACAAAATTTCTGCTGTCTTTTGGGTGCCATTTTATTTTAGTGGCTCATCAAAATGACAGTGATGTATGGCAGCTCTGAGAGGTCTTCATGGCATTGTCATCAAAAGTCTCCAAGCTGAAGCACCATTAAGAAATACAGCAAACAATTTGCCAGTAGCTTCATCAAGCATCCCACAAGGGCTCTGTTTTAGTGACACCAGGTGTTTAGCTAGACTAGTCTAACTTTAAAATAACTGTGATTATATATTTAAATTACATAGATACAACTAGGGTCTTTTATGTCTAATATACTTTAGGTAAATTTTATTTTTTATTTCTTATTTATTCAAACAGTTTGAGTCGTTTTTTCATGTTCTTCCTGCTCCCAAATTAGGTTTGCTACATCATAAACCTGGTGTTGACCACCAAGATAGGATCCAGGCAGAGGTTTGGTGAATACTAAAGGAGTTTCTCTGCTCAGTCTTCTGCATTCTGTTGTTTTTCCCAATAGAAAGCAACCTGAAATTAATAATTTTTTATCCAAAATTAAAAAAAAAATAGAAAAGGAGCAGAGCCATCAGAAAAGAAAAATATGGAGACATCCAAATATCTTTCAGAAGATTCAATTGTTAGGAGAAGGAGCTGTACTATCAAGTTTTCAAAATGTGAAAACAATTTGAAATATAACAAGGTTCTGTAGCAAGTAAGGTATTTATTTCTTTGGCAATTTACTTTGTTTACAGTGCATGCACCTTCCAAATTAAATACCACTTTATTTACACCAACTCTTAGTATTCTGGCAAATGGTTGTTATGTCAGGAAATATCCACTGGCATGAAAATTTCCCTGGTGTACCTCTACAACACATGAAATACATTACAATGCAAACTGGAAAGCAGAGCATAGGAATAAAGAAGAATTTTGGAAAAGGCATTCTTTTTATGAATTAGTAGTGAATACTTATCCTTATGTTCTAAATTTCACTGAAGTTCAGTTCTCAAGAGTTTCACTTCTTATTATACAAAATAATTATTCTATATCATATTTTCCCACTAATGCTTGGAGCTAATGTTCTTTAGTGCATTATTAGGTTTCTTTTTTTGTCCATGATTAATACAGAACAAATTAGGCAAAGGTTCCATAGGTCTTGTTAATTGTTTAGGATATTTTTCTTAATATCATTGGAGAAGGCTTTCTTTGTTCATTTAAATAGTAATAACTCTATTTACCTAGTCATCCAGAAACCATTATTAAAGTTAAAATATTTGCTCAAAATTACCCAATATGTGAGTTTGGAAAATAATTCTAAAAGAGGCTTATAGTAGAATGAATTTCTATCCTAAAAAAGAAGACAGAATTGAATAAAAATTATTAAGTGCTAGCGCTTAAATAAAATTAATGCCCCTTGTAGGCATGAAGGAAAATACTGTTTTCAGTAACAAGAATTCAAATATTCCTATTGTTTCCTGAAAATGAAAAAAAAAAAATAAAAAATAAAAACTGACGAAAAGATCCCAAACAAACAATAATCAAGAAACCACAAAAACACAGAACTACAGAAAGAAAAACAAAACAACAACAACAAAAATCCCATAATGTGAATGGGTGTTCTGCCTGCATTATACATGCTTGACATTTCTTTGCCTCTTTTATTGTTAACAAAAATATGGACATTTGATTTTTGAGATGGTTTATTTACACAAATTAAAACTTCTGATTTTCATGTGGTTTAGCCTGTAGACTAATTAATTACTACTTAGAAAACTAGCAATGAAAACCCTATATAAACACTATTACTGTGTTCCTAATTATGATTTTGCAACATACTCTGGCTCTTATCTTTGACTCAGTTTTGAAGTGGGGCAGTAATTGCATCCTGCTTACCACCTCCTTCAAAGTAAGGATAGAGGCTGTGATTTTATCCTCTTTTGAAGAATAAGATTCCAATATCACCTCACAGTTGAAAAGAAAATTTGAGAAGTCTGGTGAAAAATACTGTCTAGGTTACAGATCCAAATGATACATAGAATTCAACATAAATCCTAAACACCCTTCTCCTTACTGTTGAAGTATATAATCCAAAATTAATGGCCTCAGTGGTAGTGTGGAAAGTTTATTCATAAACTGGTGACTTGTACAGCACAAAAGATCACATTGTCTGTGGTAGATGGTTTAGAATTATTCTAGCTAAAAGCCATTCTATGAAGGCAATCACTTGCCTTCATAGCTCTCTGCTCAACTATTTAACATGTCAGCCTGTTATGACATATCTTGCCATTCAGGTGAGAAATCCAGAAGAGTAGCTCTCTGCTTGCTATCTATGTTTTGCTGTAATTTTCCATAAAATGCTATAATATTTACTACAAGCTTTCTGTCAAAAGGGGATGTTTCCTAATCAGACAGACAGCATGTGGCAAAAGCTCATTTTATCTTGACATTTCATTCAAAAGATTTCACCTGCAATATGGCACTCAGTACACACATTACCAGTTTCTTTTTCCACACCTTAAAAATTAATAGATGTTTTTGTAAATACAGGCATAATGACACTGTAATTTTTCAGGAGAATAAGAGTGTTCCTGTGCTGTGGATTACCTTCTACTTTGACTTCATTCTGACTGTATGATTGTTTCATGCAGGCTGCCCTTCAGTTTGAAGAGCTGACTATACTAATTATTACTTTTTTTAATCTTAAAGAAGCTCCTGCTTCTATTCTCTGTTTCTAAAACATGTATCCAAACTTTTGGCTGCTGTTTCTGTTAGACTGGACCCTACTACTTTCTTATTTATTTTATAAAATATTCTAAAAGTTCCTTGCTCTCAGTAGAATGCCCAGCACTGGAGGATTGACACCTGCAGGGATTTTGGCAAAATCCATTGCTACTTCTGCTTTAAATTTTTCTAATTTCTCCTGAAGCTTTTTTATATATTTGCTGTTCAACTTGACTATATAATGAAATAGTTTGCTGTTTTCATAATTTTTGAGGGAAAGATGCAAATTGTTCAGTAATTCAAAAATTCACAATCAACATGTGAAAAGGCACTAGACTAAAAAGAAAGAAAAAGGAATCTTGTTCGAGAAGACCAGAGTCCAACTTCTCTTGATTTACATTCAGATGATACAAATGAGTATAATCCTTTTCATACATTTCATTCATGTGCATTTCTTGAACAATTTATGCATTAAGATGACAATTTTGCCAGAATATTTTGTCACACCCCTGCTAATGCCAATTCCAAGTATGCTTTGTGTCCTTTCTTCATCTGCTGTCTTTCCTCGCTAACTCTGAAAACAAAGTCATTGCATCTTCTATATCGGTGCTTATTCTAACTTAACTTTCAGTAGGTTGTCCAGAGTATCCTCCTCAAAATCCTTTCAGTTTCTTTGATACATAATATAAGCTTTTCTTTCCACTGTTCTGAGACTATGAATAATTCCCTTATTTTGTGTAAACTTTCATGCTGCAGAAAATTTATAGACTTATTTCTGAACTTAGTGATTCTTTTATTTTGAAGAATTTGAAAATATGGCTTTTGGCATTCTTCTGTCATATTATCCAATAACTGCATCAGAGCTCAGCTGATATAAGCCAAATTTAAGCTGGTGTATTTCTAGCAGTATTTCCAAGCCAGTTCTCTTTTTCCTGTCATTTTGACAACATGCCACAAGCCTATTTTATACCACACCAGATCATGTATGCAAGAACCCCCCCAAAAACAGCCACTAAATTAAATAAAAGGAATGAAAATTTATGACAATTTTAAACTCATCAGAACTTACTTACCAATGTAATTGGGAAAAAGCAAAACTAAAAGATACTTTTGGAGGAAGAAGAACTACTGATGCTTAACTCAAATGCCAGAAATCATGCTATTAATTGTCACATAGAACTGAATCCTCGGTCACTGGATGAATAACCAGCTTTTTACTTCAGCTTTTTTCTGCTGTGTGAAAAATACTGGCCAACTATATCATTTTTGTAGCTTTAACAGGTAAATCCAGGGCAAACTATTGGGTTAGCTAAACTAATACCTTGTATCCCAGTTTCTTATACTTGATCCTGTTCCATCTGCCTTCAGCCTAGAAATTTCTGGTTAACTGCAGGGCAGCTTTGAAAAATTAGATATCCAAATATAAGATATCTGAAAGCAGCAACTGGCAGAAAGTCATAATCCCTCATAGAAATCTGTGGCTTATTCTACTCCTAAGGTACCTGCCTGAAGTTTCCAACTTTGTTTATATCTTTCTGTGCTAGAATAAAAGGCTCTTTAGCCCCTGAGTAATTTCCACCTGTGGTGGTACTTGTTTTTGGTAATCTAACCAGCTCTTCAGTATTTCATCCAGAAGTGAAATGGATAGAACACTTTAACACTTCTGTTAATGGCATTTGAGAAATGGAGAAGTTTGCAAAATATTTTTATGACATTTTTAATCTTCCTTCTCTTAATTTCTTGGCACCTTTTAAAGAAATATATCTTCTCAAAATCTGTGTAGTATATCAGCAATGATCTAATTTTCAGGTGCAAGTAAAAAAGTCACCCCCCATCTAGGCTATATTTCACTGTTTGTGTAATTCATATGATAAGTTTTCTTGCTGAGATGTCCCCTCAGACTGCTGGAGTTCTTCATCCACAACAATTCTCAGATTCCTTCCAGAACTGCTGCTTTCTAAACAATGGTCCCCAAACTCTACCTTGCACTCTCTTATGTCTGTATTATATGTTTGCATTTTTTGCAATGTCTAACCTTGCTAATTATCCTGACATTTCATTTTTACTCTGCTAGTGCCATCTGGAGAGCTGCTAGGCAGTAAATTATGCTTCCTTCTCAGTCTTAGGACTTTTGAATGCTGTAAAGCCACAATGTCAGTCTGAGCTGCTCCTTTAGTAATGGCTGCTTTTTGTGATCAGTCAATCTAGTTAACTATATTAATATTGCAGAAATGCTTCATGTCACTAAATCAAATGTCTTAAAAAAATTCAGTCCTATTATATCTATTCAAGGATCAGCCAAAGCTGCAATCCTGTCCCAAGAATGGAATCAAACCTGACATTTGTTTTCATGCAGCCATGTTACCCAGTCTGTAATCTAAAGCTGGAATGGTCTATGAATATCTACATATTTTTATTTCTTCCTCTAGATATTGGCAACTGAACATCTGGAATTTTCCATGTTTACCACAACACTCTTTTCCTGCTATTCAAAAACACATTAAATATTATTTTCATTCTGTCAGAGCTATTTACAGATAAAAATTCACACAATTTTCAGTGCAAATTAATTGAGCCATAAGTTTTAAAATGCTCATCCCAAGCTGAACTTTCACAGTTTTTGTGTTCAACAGTAGGCAGGAGGTGTTGCCTCCTCATCCTTGAGTGTACTAGCATATCATCCCACTTTTTCTTCAGTTGAAGTAAATAAATTACCGGAAATTACTACCCTGTTCTGCTTTGTCACTGACAATTGTTCTACCTCTAAGGGTTACTGTGAAAACAAATCAAAGAAAACTGAGATAAAATACAAATTAAAATCAGTAATTTATATCTTCAAAATATTCTTGGTCCTATTGTGCTATGGTGTACAAAATATTTACTTAGGACTTTACAGTTACTCTGGTTAAATGTTCATTTTGGCAGTGCTTTTTATTTTTAGTCTTTTTTTCTAGTTCAATATTTCAATAGTATCTTCCTGTTTTGTCTTTTAGATTCCTGTCGCTGTGACACAGATAAGTTCAACCAATCACCCAGTGAAAGTGGGACTTTCAGATGCATTTGTGGTCGTGCACAGGATCCAGCAAATTCCCAGTATGTAGAATCGTAGTGGTGCTAATGGTTTGGAGGCTGAGAAATTAGTATAAGCTGATTTCATCAAGGATGATTAGCTGCACAACAAATCACTTAGTTAATTTCAGCTTGTTAATTCAAGTGTAATTTTATTTGCTTGATAATTCCCAGTATGTCTTTTCCTGTCATTGTTTCTTTTGAGCTGATAAATTAAGTAAATAAAACTAAGTGGCCAGTCAAATAATGTCGAATTAAACTCTCAACTGGCTCAATTTGGTTTTCCATAAGATATTTTATCTGGAACATGCTTTCATATCTGTAGTAAAGAAGAAGCAATCTGTTCAGAAAATCCATCTGTGCCCAAAAATATCCAGGCTGGAACCTCTTGATACTTTATTCTGTACTTCAAATTCATGTACACATTTTAGTGAGAGGAAAGAAGAGGGGATGTAGTTATTAAATAAGATATTGAGCTCACATAGTCATGGCAGCAGTATTGCAGGTGGCATTTAGTTTTATCTGGCTTTAGTTATACTTTGTGTGGCTTTGCTGAAAACAAATAGTAGGAAATCAAGTGTGACTTTCTCAATGTACCCTGTACAGAACCTTTTGAGGTTTTTTAGCCATTAGAGAATAGATTCACTTTTCAAGTCTGCTGAGTTTACTAACGTATTTGAAGAAAATTACCAAGATCAGTTTTCAATGAAGCCCTAATAGCAGGGCATAGAGAGGAGCTGTGCTTGACCCTGCCTCCTAGGACTGAATTCTCCTAAAGTGAACTCTGGCAGACCTGTGGTGCTCACAAGGACTGACCTGATCCAGCCCAGCTTTAAGACAGACAGCAGAGGGGGCTGGCACTGAAAAAGCAAGTGCTATTGGCCTCTCAGCTCATCCTGTCTCCTCATCACATATAAAACAACCTTTAGCACAAGGGAGCAGCAATCCTGTGTCTTACATGTCCTGTCATGGGGAATATGGAAAATTTCAGTATTATTTGTTACTTGTGAGCTCAGAGTAGTGTGAAGGATGTTAGCATGCCAAGATTTTACTTAAGAGACAAGAAATTTGTTGCTGAAGTATGATAAGTAGTTGTGATGTGTCTTTGTTTGCATGGGTTGGATTTGAGTGTTTAAGAACAAATGAGACTAGAAAACAAATTTCAATAACGTGAGTGATATTTGCAAGCAAATCATCTGAATATTTCTGAATCTTCAGCTTGTAAGAGCTGCAAATATGGATTCAGGTGAAAATTAGGTTGATTGACTTATGCAAATGGTTTATGAGAATAGTCATGGAAATTCTATCCAAGAGATGCAATAGGATGATATATTTTGACATCAGGCCTCCATAATCAAACAACACTAAAAGACTTGTCTTAGATTTACATGTTTTGTATGGAAAATAGATGATGTGAAAAACAGTAGATGTGAGTTTCTATTCAAGTCTGAATGTTTATTTTTATAGAAATATTTCAGACAAAGCACCCTGTTTTACTGCCATTAAATCATATTGGTTTTGACGAATGCAGTTACTGACTAGTCTTCTGTTTTTAGCATATCTGTTGGGGTTTTTTTCATATGACACTTTCTTCTAAAAGGAGTGAGACTATAATGTGGGTAAGGAGTATAAAATGTGCCACTGCTAGAGCAGTTTTGAGAGCATTATTCATGTATTGCTGATTACAATGCATTGCTTTTGCCCCTAACTACCAGTTCTGTGGATGGTGGTAATTCATGACTATTTTTGCTAGATTGCAGCTTACACTAGAGCTAATATTAATCAAGGGAACCATCATTTTACAGTAGACTTTTCTCAAGCTGATTGTGTACTCAATGAAATATGTTTATACTGACGTGAACAGACAATAAAATAACACCTTGATAGATCTGGTAAATATTTTCAGCCCATAGAAAACCAGTATCAGATGTTCTTAAAATATGGATGTTCTTGAATTCTTGTTTTATAGAGATATTAAATCAACTATGGATCTAGTCAATTACTGAAAAAGTGGTATGATAGAATTGTTATTTTACTTTATTTGTTGGCTTCTTAAGACAACTGAAGAATATAAATTGTTGTTTGTTCCAAAAGAAGTATAACTACTAGTTCTAACTTGCCTACTTTATCAAAGATTTCTCCATCAAAAGAATCCAGTCTCCCTTTATGTTCATGGCTAGTTATTAAAAAAAAGAAAAAAAAAAAGCCAAAAACATCCCCTTCAAATAATACAAAAAAACTAAAACAAACCCTTCTGCTTCATGTTTGAGCTCTGTCAGTTGTTTTTGAATATATTGTGCATTTGAAAAGGAAAGAGACATTAAGTGCAGCACAAGCCTGTTTGAACAAATATATCCCCTCAATTTTTAAAAATGCTGAGCATCTTTGGTGCCTTTTGTATGCTCAGTATTCTAAAATTTCAATATAACAGATCTAGTTTATTAAAGTAACTTCAGAAGTTTTAGAGCTATTTATCAGATTTTTTTCAGATGTATTGTCCAAAAGATTATTAATAACTTTTCTAATACTTCTGAAAGGTGAGTTCAAAAGCCAAGCAAACCTATTTCATTCTGAGGAGAGCAAAACATGCTTTTTGATCAGCCATTTCATATCAAAAGTGCATTTTAATGAGTGCTGAAAAGTACCCTCTTGAAGAGCCAAAAGCTAAAAGGAATGACTTTCTGAACTTTTTTAAATGAAGGAACTTGAGAATATCGTACCTATTTTTATTAATATACTTCTTCATATAAAGACTTTGCAGTAATACCCCTTTTATCTGCCCCTAAAAGCATACAGACACATACACTTGTTCACCTTATCTTTTAGGAGTTAGAGCATGGAGATGGGAGATATTTGGCAGGTAGCTTTATGCCTGTTTTGTTTTTTTTTTAATATATATTTCCTTGATCTGCTACTACTTCTTGCTTATAAACCCTGTCTTTATTTTCCACTTAAAAGTATATTATTGCAGATTAGCCAGTATTTTATATTTTATATCTAGATATAGATATGCCTGCATATACCCTAGAGGTGTTTTGGAATGAATAGTAATGTGTTAAGGGAAGTAAATTCCTGATTGACACCACGGTTAACCTGATAATTCTGAGATTTGCATGACAGCAAAATGGCAAACTAAGTCCTTTAATTAATTTCAGAGGAAAAGTTTCAGGTCTTTCCAGGTAATTCAAATGAAGTTCCAGGCTCTGGAGCTCTGCTTCTGATGTGTTAGAGTGACCATCCTGATTTCTCCTTCTTCAGACAGGCTGAACATTTGCACACTAATTATTTTTCCTTTGAAAAATGAGTGAGAAAGTTTTCTCACTGCAAAACAGTGAGAAAGTTTCATGGATGTCTTCCAGCTAGAAACATGACTGGTGATGACAAAGCTGAGAGCTTTACATATTCCTCTAGCAAGTCTTTTTTAAACACCTTCAGTGCTTCAGGACCTTTGTTCCTTGCCTACCTTCCCTAGCCAGTTCCCTCTTCTTTCTTATTTATTTCTCTGCCATCCTTGTTATTCGGTTCTTGGTCCTTCTTTCACTTGCCTGTGGTGTCCTTTTCTCTCCCTTCTGCAGACTCCCAAGATTCCTTTTTATCTTCATGACCATCTTTCTTCCCCTCCATTTTTTCCTCTCCTTCAGGGTTACTGTGTTTCTCTCCTTTGTTTCGGTGTTCTTCCCTATTGTCTTTCAATTACCTTTTTGTTGTGCAAGAAGAAATGAAAAAGCGCTTCCTGCAACCCACTTTTGTATTTTAGCAATAAAAAACCCCACCAGAGAGTCTTCCCATATTGTGTTTGCTTTCCACAAATCCATGAAATACTCTGGCAAAATGAAAGAGTGCCAGATTCAGGGGATCTACCAGTGAATTACCAGTCTTGCACTAAGAGATAATGGGTAGTAGGTTTGTCTCCACAATGAGACATGCTTCTCAGTGATTTTGGCCTCTACTGTATTAGGTGCAGCTCTTTTGGGAAATCCATGCCTTGACAACTTAAACTTTAATCACACTGAAATTATTCAACAACACTGTGTACAGAAATGAAATTGTAGCTGAGCTATGTGTTAGTAACATTCCAGTTTCAGTGCAATTAGTGTCACTCAATATGTAGTGTAACTCAAGCATATAATTAAGTGACAACTCTGCATGTCGTAAATGTTTTCTCAAGATGTCTCACCACTTTGTTTACAGCAGTGAAGCCCCTGAAAATACCTTAGGATTACCTTCCTGAAGGGTAAAATACCACTGGCCATTTATGCTCTGGTATCTATTTTACAAAGGTGCAGCACCACTTGGGAAATCACAAAGTCTGATTTCCTGATGCCTTACTGTCAGTGTTATCATTTACCTCTGTGCAAAATGGGTCCCAAAGTTATCACTCTAAAATCATAGTATTTATTCTTCTTTACACTAGTGTAACTAATCCCACAGAGCCAGCTGCTCCAGCCTTGAGTGTTTGTCTGCTGGTCCAAAAGGGTTTATCCAGGCAGCTGGGCTCCTTGCACTAGATGTCTGATTCAGGAGTGTGCTGTTCATCTTTGGAAGTATGCCAATATTTTCAGGACTGGTACAAGTTGACCAAAGTTTAAATATTCTCATCACTGGCCACAGACAGGTCTCAGAGTGAGGCAGTTTGGTGCACAGTGGGATTAGGGAATAGAGCAAGTTTTTCACACCTAGATCCTGTACTAGGAGCTCCTTAGCTGGCAACAGGTATTGGGGCAAATCAGGAAGGACACAGAGAGTTTCAAAGTAAATCATGTGTGGTAGGCACAAGGCATTGGGGAAGAACTGCTCTTAGTACATTCATAAAGATGAAATCAGAGCCTACTTCACTAGTTCGTTTGTTGACAGATTATACATCTTTGAGGTGCAGCTCCCAGGTTTAAAAGGATTTTTTTAGTAATTTTTAAGAGAATGATAAAATTAATAAAGTTAAGGAATCTGAATTTTTATCTAGATCTAGATGTGTGTTATATTCAGTGGAGCAATTGTGGAGGTGTTTGGATTACAGGCACTGGTGTTTGGTCCCAGTGTCAGTACCTCTGAATTAATTAGTTAATACTGATAAATTTAGCAATATCAAGCTGTTAAAGAGCAGATGCTTTGACATTCTGATTCCTTTACCTTTTGTGGTGACAGCAATCAGATATACCAGGCTGACAGGTTTTATTCAGCCAGCAATGTTAAACAAGGTCCCTGTCAAGCAAAGTCAGTGGCTGTACAACACAGCAGCTGTGCCCCTCCCTTCTCTATGCCTTATATTTTCCACAAATTGCTTTCAGCTTGTTGGATATGTTTCATAAACTGTTTACTTCAAATTGACTTCTGCATAATCAAGTGAACCCTCTCACCATTTGTGTTTTCTCTATCAGCAAGACTTAGAAGTGAAAGTAAGGCTGTATGAATACATATGGCCTTGTTTAGCAGTTATTTCTGGATATATGGCCAATCTGAATTCCCTAGAAATTTTTCACTGACAAAGGTTTTTATTTGTGTGAACACATAATTTAAAAACTCAGAATGACTTCTCCAGTATTTTCACATTTCACTATATTGCAGGTTATAGCTGAGGAATGGTGTATGAGAGAAAGTGATTATGTAATGGAAAAGATACACAGAGAGATTATGCATCTGCCAGACACATTTAGAATGGTTTGCTATGAACTACTGACCCTTCAGACATGTTAAGAAATCACTGGTGCTCTCCTGGCACTGCTCCCTCTCCAGAATACTCTCCCTATTGAAGTACCTTTAGTCAACTCTTGCATTTCTGTTTCGTAGAATACTTATATTCCATTATTTAGTTTAATACCACTGTGATAAAACTACATAGAATTATTTTGTCACAGCAGAATCTTGCACATCTATAATTTACCAATCAATCACTTAATCCCTTGACAGGATTCTTTCAAATGGCCTTCTGACCCCCATGTTATCTCTCTCAGCAATGAGGAACATGTTCTTACCTCGAGTAGTTGGTGTTTTCTTCAGGTGTTTCTTCTGGGACTGTACCTTTGGCCTGTGTTCAAAGATAGCACAAGTACATGCCATGAAAACAAACAAAAAAACAATCTGAACCATACTGTAAATTAAACCAAAAGGAAAAAAACTATAGTCCATTATTAAAAAATATATTAAAAGTTTTACCATTTAGTTTAAAAGTTTTGTTTGAGAAACCTAGACTTGTAGAAATATAAAATATTTTCACGACTAGGAGAAGAATATACACATATTTTCTGAAATTCAGAACCAGGAATGTTACTTCAGAAGAATACAAAAGTCCTTTCCCTTTCCTCCCTTCTCTTCTAGACCTGATGTAACATTTCTTTATAGCAAAACACCTGCACATAATTCTTAAATAATTATCTGTTACTGCATCAAATTATTTCACTAGTTCCTGTCATGTTAAGGTCTGTACTGAGGTATACGTGGGCTCATAACCTCTTTGTAATTTTGCACTAGTACTTTCTTGTTAAAGAGCTAAACAGACAGCATAAGATGAACAAATTCCACCTGAGTGAAATGCAATGCCTGTCCTGGGTTGAAACAGGAATGTGTGTAGAGGTTAGGGGGAAAGCATGAGGGAAGAGCATTCATTTTTCTGTTTATCCTGTTGGGTTTAGTTTTTCTAAGCAATTCTGATAAAGGAAACCAGCTCACAATTCAAAACAGGGAGAGAAAAGTGCATTTTGGAGACCTATGTGTGGCATGTTTAAGTCATGCTTTCAAAAGAATCTACACCTGCACGTTTTTCTAGCCTGGTCAAACATATAAATTTGAATGCCCACATTTCCAACCACCTATCTGCAAGTATATATAAAGATGTTAGAATGTAATACCTTCTAAATTTCTTATATTAGATAGATAGCCTCATATGAAAACTCAACACCTGTGGTTGACACAGTCATCTTTCTGAAGAAAAAGATCAAATTTGAGTCTGTCAGGCAGTGGGATTTAATGGAATGTTATGCTGTGTTATATGTTATGCTGAAATATGCATGATTAGACTTTTTTATATATATAACACACTTAATTCTCTTAAAAGTAATGTTTTTCAAAAATTTCATGCACTGGGTGAGGTGTAAGTGCCTATGCCCTGAATCTGATTCTTACTGAGTCTTTGGAAAGGCAGAAGCTCCTTATTTCTTGTAAGCCCTGTAAGGAGCCTGTTAGGAAAGGTTCAGCATTAACAGGATTATAGCATACTAGTCTGTACCAGTACTGATGAGGTGCACTTCAAATAAAGTGTCGACACCCAGCATTTATTTTAATAGTCAAGTATTCACTTGCCCTTTTTATTTATTTTTTTTTTTAATGGAATGTTAAAGATTTCTGTGGAAACAAATTACAGCCTTCAGCATTGGCAGGAGCTCACTTCAAAGACATTTTACAGTCACTCTGATTGGGCTTTTAGGAGACTGACCATCCTGTGAGCATAAACCCCTTGCAGATGGTAAGAGATACTCCCTACCCAGCACACAATTAGCTTGGTCTTGAAATCTCTTTCTGTCCAGTGGGTCTGAAGGACATGGCTAAGGCATTTATTGGGGTAAATTTTGGCACCTACACATAGCTGTCTTTTAACTAGCCAGAATGACTTTGTAGGTAACACATAAAACTAGTTCAATTATAGGTTCATTTCATACTGAAAGAGAATTCTGTTATCAGGAGGGGTTAAGTCATAGCAAAGCTTCAAATAAATTGCAAGAAGTGGTTGGCAACGGTGCTGATTTGGAGCTAAATAGAAATATTATTGTCTGAAAGTGAGACACTGCCTACTTGTCCCTGAGAGCTAATGAGCTAAGAGAGGGCAGAAAAGCTGCTTCCTCAAGCAGCAAGGTGTCCCCTAATCCATACAAGACTGACAACATAGCAGACCTCCAAAGACTGAGTTTGTGACTGTCTACAAGTCCCTTTTCTTCTATTACGTGTAGATTCAGAGCGATCATTGGCGTGGGTAACCTGTTAGTCCTTTGTATGTAACCCTGATTCCTCTCTGGAATGATTGCAAACAGACTGTGATTTTATCCAGCTCTTCTTTCAGTTAGTTTAGCAGACCTTCCAAAAGAATATAAATAGAAAACCAGCACACCAGAAAGCTGTCATTTTTGTGTTATAGGCTGTACTTTTAATTTTCAAATATACAAGCTCACCAGTCTATATTGCAACAGTATATATAAAATCTGGAATTTTCAGAACTCATTATAGGATATTGTTCTGGGAGGTAGTGCATGATTTTTTCACATTTATCTTGTGCTTGGGCCTTACAACTGCTTGTGAGTTCAAAACCCTTAAGAACAGCACATTGGTTATATTGAATTTCTGCTTTGAGAAACTCAGGTGCAGTCAGCACCTGAGTTTCTCAAAGCAGTGTAAAAATTATGCATAATGGCTGTTTAGGAAGATTGTATTCTTTAAAACAATGTTATAATATGACAATATATTCTAGTACACTTAGATGTGAGACATCTTGTAGCTAAAAAATTTGATTAAGCAATGAAATCAGTTTTGTTTGCACATCTTGGCAATAACTGACAACGTGAGCATATATAGCATTTCTCTCAAGTCTGTAAACTGAGAAAAATGTCTTAGGAAAGTAAGCATTTTAAATATACCCTAAAATGTCTGACAGTATGCTCTCTAGAATTTCTGCCTAAATCAATGACTAAGATGCTTGAGAGCACACTCAGCATTTTCATAATTCTTTGCCAGGAGAAGTATCTTTTCTGTCAGTTCTGAGGGGTTCTCCACTGAAAAATTCTCTATCTTTATGTGTTATTTTGTGATATTCAAAGTTAAAAATATATTCTTGAGAAAAATCGTTGCCATATGTGCACCTAAGCAACAGTGTGCATTCATTACATCCATTATTTTTCACAATCTAAAGACTGCAAAATAAGAAAATATGATTTCTTTTTCTCTGTCCTGTTAGATGTCCGCAGAAGAACAATTTATGAATACCACAGGGTGGAGTTACAGATGTCAAAGATTACCAATCTCTCAGCTGTCGAAATGATACCTCTTCCAAGTAAGTAAAACATTACATAAACAGGAGCCAGACCTAGAAAGCATCTATCTCCCTCTCCCTCCCAGCAACACATACACAATTTCAAATATTTTGTTTTATCTGTGGACTTGGAATCATAAACAGATTCATTTATCGTCTCCTAGATTCCCATATGGATGATGCATTATCCTTTTCATCCTCATGTGTCTCAAGTTAGTTTATAGGTATATAGCTCCCAGTAGGTTTTGAATGAAATTTGTGCCAAATCATTTTTTCAGAAGAATGATTATATTGCATTTAAATGCGTTACCTCAAGAAAAAAAAAGAACAGTTTTCATGCTTGCAATGCAAACATCCATTCTTCTGTGTACTGTAGATCACATCACAAAGGCATATCCCCAAACAAATGGCTTCAAATATTTTGCATTTCATCTGGCTCTTTTTTCCAAGGTAAAACTACATTGCTTAGAAATCTTGGGGTTTAACATGCCAGCTGTACTACTGTAAAAATAATAGAAACATGTATTTATCTTTTTTTTTAATCCTGTTATAGTTCTTGCACATTTTTCTGTCAGTCTTACTATCTGCTTATATCTGAATTTTAGCAACACCAAAGAACAGTGGAGCTAGGGTAGAAAGAGATTTAAGGAAATACTTAATATTGAGCAAAAAGATAAAAATTTAGGAGTGAGGCTGAGTGAACAGATGTGGAAGTAGGAATACATTTACAAATGGAATACAAATGGGATACCACAGATGAAATGTACTTTTTTGTATGCAATTGTGCAAAGCATTGCAATAGGCCGGGTTCAGGGTCTCATTTCAGATGTGTGTGAAGCTGTTGACTTCCTAAATATATATTATCAGAAGATGTATTCTTCTTTTGTGCTTTTTATGTGAAATATACATGAGACTAATGTAATAATTCTTGTTTATCTACATCCCAGCTTGTCTCCAGTTTACCAGCTGTGGTCCCTGTGTCACTGCCCAGATTGGTTTCAACTGCAGCTGGTGCAGTAAACTCCAAAGGTAGAGAAAATAATTTATTTTTTTATGTGGGTATAGAGCTGTGCTCACAGGCTATCCAAAACCATTGCCTCCAGGTTATTCAGCATTAAAGGGTGTTGTATATGGGTTTCTATATATGCATTCACATGAACATAAATGTCAAGTGTGATCACTAGTAACACATCATTGTCACATTTCACTTCAACAATTAGGCAAGAATAGTCAAAACAGTTGATTTGGGAGTTAAGCTTTTCCTCTTATTTCTTCAGTCATACTTTAAAATCCTTTTGAAGTATAAAAAGAAGAGATCATAATAAAAATCATATTTTCTCCCTGCATCATTGGCTTCATCAAAATTAATTTAACACCATGGAGTTGCAAGGTGTTAATGTAACTGTAAAAACTTCCTCGTTAACAGCAGGGAGACCAACACATCCAAACAGTCAGAGTTTGGATGTTTTCTTTTTACCTTTTCACCTGTCATTACACTTAGTGGGTGTGTTGGGTCTCCTCAGCCTCTCAGGGACACGTGGAAAAAGTCAAGTCCTTGTGGCAGGAGTGATTTAGAATGTGGAGCAGCTGAAGCACAGCCAGCAAAATGGAAACTCTGCAACTGCAGCTTTTCAAAAAGTTTTTCACTCACCGACCTTCATGACAAATTTAATGACAGTTCTCTGAAACAAAATGCAGTATCATAATGGATATTTATTGTTGTACTCTTCAGCTCTAGTGATTATTAGGTTTAGAAATACTTAGTATGAAATGGATATATATTGAAACAAGAAAAGGTAATTATCATTCTAAAATAGTGTAATATTTTGACACCATGTTGAAGAACTGGTAAATAGCTGAAGAACACAGCACAGAATTAGGAAATTGGGGTTTTTTATGTTTTCTTATGCTGCAACTACAGGTAGTAAGTCACTTAAAAAGTAACTCTGTTCACCATTTTTCTTGCAAAAACCTTTTTAGTGGAATTAGAGCTAAGACGAACCAAGTAATAGAAAACATACTAAATCTATTCAAGAGTACTAATACTACTAGAAAACTGTTCCAAGCAAGCATGAACAGTTCTTTGCTGCCTTATTGATTCCTTGCTCTCAGCATTGCTTCATTCTCCTTCCATCAACAGATGCTGTAGCACTGAGTTTCTGTTGACTTTGGTTTGAGCAAGGCCTGTTGCTTTGTGGCCTGTGTTCTCATTTTTGTTTGGGTAAACTTAATTATATTGTAAAATCCATACCTCTTGTGAAGAACAGGAAAACCTTCAGATCCTTTTTGTTTCTTTGTAGTTTCCAAACACCTGAGTTTCCTGAGTTCTGAAACTGCTGAAAAATCTGTTTTGCTTACTGAGGCACAAATTCAGTGTGTAGAACTGTTTTATTTAACTCAAAACTCTTTACCAGGAGTAGAACCAGGCATGTATCCACACTGTGTTTCCTTTTGCTCATTTAGGAGCATTTGTGGCTGTCCCCTCACAACTGGCAAGGTGTAATTTACTGCTGAAAAATACACAGTCTGAACAGATCTATTTCTATTCAATTAAAGTTTGAAGGAAGAAAACCTTGCTTTTTGTTTTGCATGTGAAGATCAAAGATAAGCCTACTGTGAGGTACTCGTGCCCTGTTTCCCAAAATCAGCTGTCTCCACTCTGCAGAATGATTGTGCTTTTGACAAGATGCAGCAGGTAGACTTAGTTTTATTGCTTTTAATTAGACCATTACTGACAGTAGTGAGATTGTCACTTCATGCACGTTGTCTTTGGACATTGACTACCAGCAAAAGCAGGAACTGGAGAGGATTCCTTAGAAAAGGATGGATACTGAAAAGGAAACTAAGAATATGTTTCTACCAGGGAATTTCAGTAGTTTAACGAAAGTCATACATACAATTTTTATCTGTCAAGATGAACAATATTAATTCAGGTTTTAGCAAATGGAGAATTGTGTAGATAGTCATAAAATAGCTCAGAATGGAAAAGGTCATCTAGAGTAACCTCTCACTCAAAGCAGGGGCAGCTGTGAGATCAAACCGGTTTCATCATGACTTTGTTCATCTAGGGCTTGGCCACAGAGGGTGTGGTCCAGTCCCCAGAGCACCTTACACAGGATTTTACACCTATCTGTTAGCTTGCTGTTTGCTCTGGAAACATGCCTTTGGTGGATGTCTGTTTCAGGCCTCGTTGTCTTTCTTGGCCACTCTTCTCCAGTTTCTGAAATGAGCAATTTCAACTATTTCATCTCTATTGAGAAAGAGATCTAAAATAATAAATGGTAAAATATTTTGTGAAAAGAGTCAACTTGCTTTCCAAAATGTGGAAATTGAATATTTATTTGGTTTCACTGCAGGATTATTGTGATGAGGAATCATTCTGTCCCAAAAATTTGAAAGTTTTCTAACACTCTCTGGACTTCTAGTCTAGTGCCTCTTTTCTTTTACCTTGCTCTTTCTCAGCTTGTGTATTCATTTTCAAGAGATACAAAATAAAAATTCTTATTCCATTCTCAGTGGCAATGTCTGGTTCAAAGGAGAGTGCCCAGAATCATTTGCTTCAGTACCACATTGTGGTTTTGTTCCCCTCAAACCAAATTTGCTGTGTTAAAATGTTCTTTTTGCATGAGATAAAGAAGCATTTCCTCAACAAGAAAATCTAATAGCCTGGTTAAAAATCATCAAGGATGGAAAGTTGTTAATTCCTATCTCACAGTCCTTCAGCTTTTCCTGTATGTCTCTGCTCTTCACTCACCAGCCCTGTAAATCAATGGAGACTTTTATCTCCTGTTATGATATACATTGCTCTGCTGCAGTAAGATAAAATCAGCCTGAAAAAACAAGGGCAAAGCATCCCGTGAAGTATTAACTTAGACATTTCAGAAGTGCCTAGAGGAGAAAGAAATTAATATTTACAGTCCACTTTTAAATGTGTGCTCATAGGGTTTTTTGAAGTAGGAGGAATGCTTAGGCACAAAACCTGAGTAATGCTGCTCAGGAACAAATCTGACTGGACACACTGGTCCAAAACTGCCTTTCTTATCTGTCGGCAAATCCCAGAGTGGGGAAGCCAATTAGCCTTTGTTGCAAAAGCCTGAAGAAGGCTTTGAGCTGGCAGTGACAGGTTTCAATGTATCAATAGTCTCTGAACCCACCTAGCACTCAGATTTTTGCAGAGGGAGAACGCTTGTTTGCTTCTGAGGGCACTGACAGGTGGTGAGGGTCAGATATGGCTGGAATACACAGAGATGTTCTTTCCATGGTGCCACAGTAGTACTTTGGTGCTCTAAATTGAGATATTCTTGAGCAGACACACTTCCATGTACAATCCTACACATATCCATTGCAAAACGCACCCTTTTTTCTCAGGAACTTATTACCCCATTTAGCCAGAGAAACATTACTACCAGTTACATCATCTTGCATATCGTTTTTTTCCTTGTATTAGATTTAATCCACATATTGAATCATTCACACAGCAAAGTACAGTTTTTTGGGGGAAAAAAACCCAAAACTTTATGTAAAACTCTTAACTGCAGAAGGAAAACTGTCCAGTGGGACCATTGCAGAAAAACTTTACTCCCCCATGTGGGCAATCTGTGCTGGAATGAAAACAGCTTTATCCTACAACAGTGAGTTGTTTCCTACCTGCAATTTCAGCCCAGCTGCTGTGTGAGCTCTGCAATGCTTGGAAAGGCAGCTTCATTTTGGATGTGACTGAGGGCGAACCCTTTATTCCTGCGCTTTCTACAAGCTTAAATCACCATTAGTTCTTTCATAAGGGGTCATCAAACCATCCACTCTGAAATCCAGTATGATGTGTGTCACACAGTGTTTTCATGACTGAAGCAAAGGTACATCATTTTCCTTTGACTTCAGCAGATGGAGGATCCCCCTAGGAGCTAATTTCTTTTGGAACTTCATATATTTCATAACTGTTTCACAAGTAAAACTATTTGGAAGGAGATTAACTATAAATATGTAAGCTAAGATTGTACTCTAACTTTCTCCAACACAAGTATCCATGTCTACAAAAGGCCTGAAGCATTTTAGCATCTATCCCATGGTGATGTCCAGTGGCTGAAATGTGGTTCATTGGCCCTTCATTATCTCTGACTTCCTGACATGTAAAAATTGGGAGAATTCATTAATGTCAGATTTGTTTATATCATCTTCTTATGCATCTGAAAATGTTTTTATACTCAAGGCATGTGGTATAGACTTCACATTAGAGATGTCATTTCTAGGAAAGTTTTTGGAAACTTTAAGACCACTTTGCTGTTATTTTATAGCTTCAGTTTGTAAAACTTGCTTGCAAACACTGAAATAGTGAGTTCCCTTGAAAATATTTGAAGTTGATTGTCCAATAAATAACAATTCCCTAGTTATTGATGTTTTTATTTTCATAAACTTCAGAGAAGTCTCAGATTTGGGCAGTGAAATGAAACCAATATTCCGGTGTTTTCAAAAATAAGCAGACAAAGAGCACATTCCTGCAATCTGTGCATTCTGGAGACTCAGGCTATGAATGTCTCATGCTTCACTTCATCAATACAGGATAAAAGCATCTCCCAGTACCTGCAACATCAGTCAGGTTTGGTGTGGTACCCCAACACTGAAGGTAGGGAACTGGAGTGCTGTAGTACTAAGGGCAGGAGCTGTAAACAATTTAGATGATAGCTTTACTCAGCTGTCACTGTTGGTATATATATATTCAAATTTTTAATCCTCAAAACTGTCTGTCTTATGCCAGGGGCACCCAAATGCCTAACAGGATCCACAAGGATGCTTTGCTGGCAGACTCAATTAGGTTTCCAAGGGAAGTTACACAGAATAGGAGAGCAGTACTAAAAGCAGCTTTTTACCAAATTCTGTACTTAAGTATCTAGGACCAAAAAAATCTCTAAGGGTCCAACACTTTGTATGAGAAAAAAAATCTTCAGAAGAGTCTAAGCAGGGCTCAGCAGTGAAATCCCCCATGTGGCCCCATGAAGCTTCATGTGACAGTGCCTTTACACAAGTCTGTCAGTGATCAGAGAACCCCCAGAGGCACAGGAGATAAGTGAACATTGATCCTCTGAAAAGAAGTCACCCCTGAAGAACAGCCCACTAGATGTGGAGGTGTGTAAGCCTGAGCACTGAAACTTCCTTGCAAGTCTGCAGCTCAGACCAGCTCCACTATCCTCAGTCAGTCCTGGCTGCCTGGAGACTCAGGGTTAGCTCTGGGCACTGCTCTCCAGACAGTCCTGCTGGGAACTTACCTAGATCTGAAAAGAAGTGAGATTTTGCACCCTTATCCTTAAGAGTCTCTGTTGTCCAGGGTGTGCATTGAATAATGTGGTTTTAAATCATACCAGTTTATGGTATTGACCCATAGAGTGCAAAGCCCCAGTTTGAAAAGTGCCCTGAAAAAAGACTGTACAAATTCCAGGACTTTTTGAGTGCCATGATGAGCCAGGACACTCCATGCATTTTAGGGTGTCATACTGCCTTTGTGCATATGCACAGCTCCCAAACCATCTTATACTCTTAAAGTAATCCTGAGCTAAAAAAAAAAAAAGGAAATAATCCCATTTGTGGTGCATTTTACTTCAGTGCTTAATCCTGTGTGCCAACAATAGCACTAGTTGTGTAAATGAACAAGTTATAGCTGTGGTTTATGGAATGTGTTCTGAGCAAAGTGAAAAATCAGAAATGTGTCTGGGAGTAGTAGTAATAATATGATTTAAGGATTGATACTTCTAATCTTTTATTATGATAATCACTATTCCCATCTAAGCAGGTAATAAAGAAACAAACTGGTTTGCATTCCATGCTGATTAGCTGGAAAGCAGTGAAGGGAGAATCTTTAGGCACCTTCATTTTTTAAGAAAACATGTTACAGTTGAAATATGAAGTGACAGTTTAAATACTGCCCTTATGGTAATTGAAATAAAAAATAATTTCTATTACTTCTCTTCTGGACTTCTGGATATGTTTGAAATATCTTTTTTTGTTCTTCGTCCTCTAGAAGGGAATTGGAAACATGTTTATGTGAGTAACATGTAAATGTGAGTTTATGTCTGGAAATTTTTAGTATCAGATAGAAGAAAAGGATTATGGTTTCTGTTGGTCTGTATGTCCCAATTGACAAGACCAGTTTTCATTTTAAAAAGTGTTGACTCAAACATTGTAGTATTTATAAGTAACAGTCTTATGTAACCTAAAATATTTATCAGCTCAGCAAAGCACCTTCCCTACAGAATTTATAAGACCATAAAAACAATTACTATTCTATCTGACTAGAGAAGCCACTGGATTTACAAAAGGAAATTAAATCCAAATAAGAAACACGCTTATTTAATATCTACGTTTTCCTCAGCTTTTATTGGATGGCTGACACCACAACAAGGGTTGTAGGTTGGAGAGCAGGGAAAGGCAAACCACATCTCTCAGCTTTGTGTCCAATGCTAACCTGCTGAGGGAACACTCAACCCCACTGTCTGTGTCATTGGTGAAGATATTAAGCAGCACTGGTCCCAGGACAGACCCCTGAGGGATCTCTTGTCACCAACCTCCATCGGGACAGGGATCCTTTGACCACTGCTTTGCTCCCACGATGCAAACATCTCACCAGTTCCTCATCACCATCCAACCACCAAACCTCTAGCTCTCCAGTTTAGAGAGGGTTGTTGTGGGGAGCTGTGCCCGAGGCCTTACAGAATTCCAGATAGGTGACATCCACTGACCTTCCCTTCTCCTGATGTTATCACTCCGTCATAAACCTCAAGGTCAGTTCAAAATGCTGACTTTTAAATACTTCCTCATTTTAACTACTTGAAGGATTTTGTGTGCTTTTTGGATTGCTTTAGGAATATTTCATAGTTCAGTAGCAAATTAAAAGATGGGAGGAAGACTAGCTGGTCTGTACTCAGGCTGATTTTATCCAAACACTATTTAACTGCCAGTAGTATTCTGTTAGTATAAAATTGGTCACAATACCTTAGCCATTAAAATAAAAACAAGCAAAAAAACCAACCAAACAAACAACAACAACAACAACAAAAAAAAAAAAGAAAACATTTCTATGGATTAAGTGAACCACCAGAGGGAGCATATATAATCCAATCGATGTAATAGTTTCATATATAAATTACAAGGAAAATCTCATTTTAAATGTTTTTGAAAGGCTAGAGGTTTAAAAGATAGTGTGTTCTGTTAAATATATTCCATTCTATCCCTGTCTGACTTCATGAATTTCCTGATCATATCCCTGCTTCAGCCAAAGCAAAAAAAAGGTGCCTGGATTTTGGATGCTTGTATGTCACTACAGCTGGAGGAGTTTTCTAAGAAAATATAGCTGAGTCCCAACACGCGTGTCTTAACAATCAGATTGTTGAACTAGGTCATATTTACCCTGCAATAAATGAACAATAATGACAGTACTGTTTTTCTAACCTGTATACAGGGTTTTTTTCCAATTAAGAAGCAATCATATTGCAGACCTGAGAATCAGGCCGTTTGTCAGAGTTTGCTGTAAAATGCAACATATTTTTCTTTTCTTTTAAAAGTTGTTTTGAGACAGTAATTGATCTTTTTAATCAAGTGCAACAAATGTATCAAGAATGAATGTGTAAATTGGTCAGCCCTGATGCATTACTGATAGGAAATATACAATAAGTAGATCTATACTTTATTGAGCAGCAAATTGCTTCACACCCAACTTCTTCAAATACTTTCCAAGGTGCTTGCTCTTAATTTGACAAGCTAATTTGCCCTCATGCACTGCAATAAACTGTTAGGAAATTAGAATTCAATAATTAAGAATTTTGCATGCATGGCAGCCTGATGGGACTAAAGCAAGAAAAGGCAGTGGCACAAAACTGTTTAATGAACAAAGCATTTTCCTAAACCAGAATGAGCTCAGTGATGGTATTGTTTGATGAAAAATGCCTCACAAGATTAGAGTAATAGATATTCTCAAGTGGGATGGCAGTTGTGTTTAGAAGAGAGCGTTAACTTCAGTGATGCTGTAGGTACACTTAAATATAATGGTAAAGAAGTACATAACAGTACAATGCAAAGTGCTGTTAAGGAACGTAGATGATCCTGAGCTCACAACATGTTTGTATTGAAAGTTAGTCTGCGGCCAGAGGAATTTGCAATTCACTGAGTATCTCACGTGGATAAATAGCAGATTACTATGCCTTTCTACATTTTTTGTAAGTTGGTGGAATTTGATAGTAGCTGGAGTCAGCCGAATTATTGTGGAATTTCTGTAAATCCCTCAAGCACAAGTTGTCTGGGATAATTCCTATGATTAATACTAATAAACTAAAAATCTCAGTCTCTGAGCAGAGACTCAGTGAACATGCACTAGCTCTCAGGGGCTTAGTACAAGTCAGTTCAAGACCAGACCATTCATTCCCCAAGTTTCTTTTCTCCCCACATTCTTCTGCAGTGTACTCACTGATGTTCTCAGCAGCTCCATAAAATTATCCTGATCTTAATAGATTTTCCATCTAACCAAGTGAATTTGAATCCTGCTTTCATACAGGAAATAGCCAGTTTTCTTGCAGCTGTAGCATTAGTCACACATGTGTACCTTGCTTTGCTTTTCTGAGTAACTCAGAACAGCATGAGGACAACAGTTATGCTCATAACTGATGCAGATTTTTAAGAAGTTCAAGAAGGGTTATAGAACTTTAAATTATTTGTAGAAAAGGACCATAAGATTGCTACAATTCTCATTAGTATGAAATCCTAGTATTTCTGTTAAAATATTTTCTATAAAATCCTGGACCTGAAATGGGGAAGCATTTTGGCGATTCTTAATCTAGGGGTAAACACAGTGATTAATTTAAAGCACCTCACTCACACTATTAATATTCTATATACCTGTTTCTTACAATATCATTTGCCTTTCAAAATTTGAGATTGTTTTCACTAACTGGATGTTTACAGTAACATCCTTTGCCAGAGTTGTTGCTGTGTTTTCTGGAGCTTAGAGATGCTGTTCATTATCCACTGTGCAGGATTCTTGATATGCAGTTTTGTATCACAGCTTGCACAAGACATCGATGTCACAGTTAATATGCAAAGGACCACTGCCTGGACCGTTCTAAAACCTTAATGGAAAGTCTGTCTCATGCACTGTTTATTGCCAAATACATGACATTCCTAAGGTGGTTTTTTATAAATGCAGGAAATAGTTATCAAAGATACAGAGGACAGTAAAGCACTTAAATCTCATTGAGAGGAGGTGTAGAAGACATCCCCCTGTTATACATATCTTGGATAGTACTAAATTTTGCCGATTAATTAAGAAAGAAGATGAAAACATTTGTATTTCATTTCCATGTTTAAATACACAGGTGCACCTAAGACACCATAATGACAAAACACTAGAAAAATAGGTACTTGTACAATTCTTTTCTGTAGAACCTTCTGTTGCAATATTTTTTTAAATACTAGTAACATTTTATTCTTCATTTATTGCATTAGAACAATAAGACAAAGCCCACCACAGTCTTTGATGAACCATCTAGATCTACAATTTCTGTGCCAGTCATAAATCCTTCAAATCACAAGAGAGCTTAGTACAGACTTAATTCCTCATTGTTTGTTTATCCTGAGCATGATAGCTGTTCCAGTGGGCACTGCCATTAGACAGCCATTTCCTCTGGGATTAAACTTTGGGGTTTTTCTGACAGAACTATGCCACATTCAGTCACATTGCAGCCCAAAATTCTTTTCAGTTTGGTTTCATTTTCATCCGTTCATTTCTTACATTAATAGATAAGTTTGAATTCAAACAAATTCCTATTTGATTGCAGAAAGGTGACTTTTACCCGTGAAAGGGTTCCACAGATGCCTTATGATGCAATTTATCCATATCCTAGACATTCTAAGAACCTTGACTTGGGCTTCTATTCATCATTCTCTGTGTGATAGGCTCTCACTCTCTTGTGGGCTCCTACAAAAGACATTATAGAATTTCTGATTACCAAATAAATACCTCAAATGCTCATCTACCATAACTATTGGGCTTTAATTGTACAGTACAAGGAATCCAAAGGAAATTAAAATTCAAATTTAAAATAAAACAGACTTTTCTGATGAAAAATCAAAAGACTTATACCTAGTAACACTTCATTAAATAAATTGCAATTAGCATGATAATTTTCATAATATATGAATTGTGAAATGTGAAATACAGGTAGATGATGGATAGATGAATACAGAGCACAAATGAGAAAAAATAAAAACTGGGTTACTTAGACACAAGACTGCTTAAAAAAATACTGAGTGGGAGGTTACCACATAAGGCAAGAAGTGTACCTGCTTTACCTGAATTCAGAGAAAGAGCTTCGAGAAGGTTTTGACATCTTCAGATAGGCACCACTGCTGTATGAACCCACATTCACAGACAGAGGAACACAGTCAGGGTCACAGACTTCTCATTGGTTGTCTCACTATAATGTATTGTACCAAAAAACAATGAGATAATTTAACATCATGTCTACAGCATCATTTCTAATCTAATCAGGTAATCTTCTTGACACTCAGGCTGTTTCTTCTATTTCTTATAGTGGGTAAAGTCCCAAATTATATCTTTTTCACAACTCTGAGATTTTCTACGTTTTCCTTAACCTAACTAACATTAATTTGCAAGTGTTATCTTTATTTGCTAAACTGCTGATATTTTTATCCAGTTCTCTCTCTGTTGACTATCATGTACAGTTCATTTTACTATTTTGTGCTAACTACTATTCCTGTGCTACTGGAAGAGTCATAAGTGAGCTGACTGTCTTCCACTAATGAAAACAGTGAATTCTAAAATAGTTCATGACCACTACTCTAGCCAAATATGGTAGGATATATGTTTTGACTTTGAACATACTAGAACTTCAAAATTCTAGTATGAAAGTTAAAGGAGAAAAAAACTAGTAGGTTTTTTTAGGTTCTTAGTTTCTCAAGAGCTCTTAGGCCCCACAACAGCAGTTTCTGAGCTATATATATAAGTAAGCTGCTCCTGATGAAGCTAATTAGTTTTTCTTGTCCTAAATGAATTTGTAATGAAAAAAAGATAGGATAACAGGATAGTTTCATTAACAATCATTGCTCAATTCTGCAATGCTTTTATGCATTGCTGTACATAGAGCAGTGCTACTGCTATTTTGCATTATATCTTCTCTTCCAATGGCCTGAAATAAATCAACTTTACTGCTTACAACAGATGAACAAATTGGACATTTTTTTCTGTCAAAAATGATGTATTAGAAAATGCACAAATTTGGCCAACCCAGTTTTATGACTTTAGGACGATTTTTCACGGAAGTTCAGCTACAGAAAAGGTTTGTAAATGGTTTAGTAAAAATAATGATTGTGCAGTAGGTTAATTCTGTCTCGTAGACCCTCTCAGGGGAATAATTTAGTGGGGAACAACTAGATTTCTTTCCTTTCACATCTGAGATGAACTTGATTTGTGGTTCCAAACTCTTTCCTTGATTTCCAGAGAATGGTATGTTCCAAGAAATTACTTGCTAAGTTCCTTTTATTAAATATTTGAATGTTCATAAGACTATATTTCAAAAGCCACATACCACCTACCCATTGCAGCCTAAATTGTTGGCCTAGATAATAATTTTCTCAACTGGTCTCCTTTCCTTATTTCAAGTGTTTAAAAAAAGAAAAATCAAATAACAGAAACTGAGAACAAAGCATTTCAGGAATGTCAAAAGTCAGGGCAAATCTGTGGAAACAGGCAGCCCAGATTATTACACCTGACTCTAGGACAATTTTTAGGATGAATGTTAATCTCCTTTTTTGGAAGCATTAGATTTTTTTTCCTTTCATATAAGCATCCAATCTACTGCATTACTATGAAGAAATCTATCTTACACCAAATTTTTTATGATCACTCTTAATTTAGTTTGTTATTATTACAAGGGAAATATAAAAAAGGGTAAAAAAATAAATTAAGTAAAGTGATTTTTAAACTAATCAACCAAGATTTTTTAATGTTTTTTCACTTGATCAAATTTTCTTTTTTTCATGTTTCATAGAAATATAATGCAGAATGGTAGCCCCAGTCACTTGTACAAGCATAGTTCATCTTCTCATACAATGAATCTTTTTACATACTATTGCAAATTAAACACAGCCTGGGAAACTTCCTGGGCATTGTAAAAACAACTGTATGTGCCACTAAAAGAGTTGTGGTGTTTCCTGGTGTGATTTCAGTCCATGCTCATGAGTCCAGAACAGTTCCCAGGCATGGTGCAGGAACTGGGCTGTTCCAAGGGTTATTCCCAGGTGGTTATTTATGTGCAGCCTCCTCCTTTTCAAGGCTGAGAGAGTTTGCTTGCTCAGGCACAGGCCATTGTGTGCCTGCAGTCTGCAGTGCCAAAGAACATTTCTGGGCATGTTTATTGTGCTGGTATAGACAGAATGATCACAATTGTCTTAATTGCTTTCCAGAACCTCTTATGGTTGCACTACTCAATATAAACTGAGCATCACTGAGATCATATTTGCCTCACAGCCTCCTAGATATCATTCTATAATGAAGTACCATGAATGAAAAGTCTCTTTTTTTATCATAGTTTAAATTTTACATATTACTAAACACATATTCCTATGTAATGTTGTCAAAAATTTTTATTTAAACAAATCTGAAATTCATATGTCTCTTCATAAATTTTGGATTATCTGAGGTTAGGACCTACTAAAGCAAACTGCTCCATTTCCCAACATAGTCTTCTGATTTTTTATAGCATATGTATTTCTCAGTCTTTCCAGTCACGTAAATTGGGGGACTTTCTAACATGTCCTTGTAGAAAATATTCCCAACTTCAGGGAAATAAATGAAATTTTATCAGTATTCTTCCTTAAATGTCATCTTTAGTTCCCCCTCTATTCAGATCTATTAACTCTTCCAATATTTACATTATCATAGTGCATTAATGAAATCACTGGATAGCACAAAGAATATCAAAATGTACCAATAATTAAGAAACTGAGGAGCCCCTACTGGTTTGTAATTCTTTTGTAATCTCTTTTGGTGACTCTTCCTGCTCAGTGTTCACTTCAGAATTGGACTCACTTTTAGAATAAAAAATGATACGATTAAGATGTTAGTTTGGGAAATAACTTTCTGAACTTTAAAGTTTCTTTGAACATAACCAGTTACAGGATGATTCATATCCTTCCTTGTTTTGCTCTCTATCTGAAGAGTTCACTGAGTTTTAACAGAAAATGTTTTTCTTAGTCCTAATTCTCATTCCTTTATAAACATATAAATGCTGGATTATTCAGAGTGAGTTTAGCACTCCATGTCTCCTTTGCCTGTCATAACTCCTTTGAGTTCTTACTCCTTTTAGAACTGTGAATGAGGTCTAGCAGGAGCAGTAACCCAGCACTAACCAAACCATCGCTGCCATTCTCCTTCTAGCAGCTCAGATGCTGATGCCCACTAGTACTGACTGAGCCATGGTGTTCACTGTATGATTACTGGGGGTTCATGTGTGATAACAGGCATGTCCACATTCATACCCTCTCTAGGCACCAGGTCACTTTTTTCCTCTCACAACGACTCTACTAGTCGTTAATGTTATCAGTGTGAGTTTTTTTAAAGGAGTAAAATCCCTTTAAAGTACCTGAATAAAAAATAGACCATGGGCAATGTGTGAATGAGATCTGTGCCTCGGTATGCACCACATGAGACTTGATGTTTTTCAATTTAATTCCCAGTTCTACCATTCATATGTCTGTGAGTACTGTGGGAAACACAGAAGCTGTGAAATAGTGCATGCTCATCTACTTTTCAGAAAATCTGGCCTTAATTCTAGGTTCTGTTACAAATTCTGTGTTATCTCAGCTGATCATTTCATGTCTCCTATGTTCTGTTTCCTTATCTTTAAAGTGGAAAATAAAATATTTTCTCGAAAGACAACTTTCATATTTTTATTTTTAAAATGAGACTAAATCAATGGGTATGCAACACTAACTGTACTTCTGAGATATTGTCAGTGTCAGCAGAATATTCAAAGAAAGAAAATAATTCAATCATGTTACAAAGGAGACCTAAATTGTCCTTGTTAGGATCACTAACCAGAATGTAAAGTACATCCAATAGTACTTCAGAGCTTGTTGCCTCAAACCCTGAGAAATTACTTGGTGCCAAACATGTAACAATGCCAACAGATCAGAATTCTCTGCTAAATTCTGTTGCTATTCACTCTTTATACCCACTTTGTGCAGGTACAAATGTCCAAAGTCAAAGCAGTGGAGACTGTAATCTAGTATGAGCAACTAATCTCAGTGTGGCTCCTTCCCAAAGAGCACATTTGATATAAATTTCTGCTGATTCTCTTGGAAATTCTGATACCATAATCTCATAAATTTGACTCTAGGGTCCTCCTTCTACACTATCTTTTTCCTTCTAACTGTTCAAAGCAGAGCCTTTAGCAAAAGCATATTTTTCATTCTTTATCTGCTCTTCAGCGTGTTTCCTTTATTGTTGTAACTGACAATAAGTTTATAGAAAATATCCTCCTATTCTTCTTTAATCAGAACTCTGCCAAGTCTCGCTTTCACCACAATTTGATCTTTTTCTTTTTAGTGGAATTGAAAATAAAACTTACTTCTTTTATCCCACTTTTATTCTTAGCCTCTTTCAACAGAAAGAATTCCCTATGGGAGTCTTTATTTCCTACAGCCTATTCAAATGTTGTGTCACAGTTACAAATATTGAGGCTTATGAATGTTTAGTCGTTTTCTGTAAAATAACAGCTTGGGGTTTAACATCTTTTACATCTATGTTAACTTGATATTTTACTTAATATTGAGTATTTTACACATGTAGCCATAGTTTATCAAACTTTCCATCCCATAAAATTGTGGAACCATTGTCAGGCTGAAGATTGACTGCTGAACTTCGTTCCACTCTGATCATCCTTATCATTACCTGAATGTTTTAAATTTTGAGTAGTACACAATGTTATGACAATGGTGGAATTCAGTGTTGCATCAACTATTAACTATGCCTTCATAACATTCAAATTTTTCATAAAATATGTTGATTTTAGTTTAAAATCCTTGTATTCATCTAGTCAGCTGTTTTTACTTTACAAGAGCAAGATGGAAGCAAATCCTCTTCTGATAATCAAATTGTCATCCTATTCTGAAGTGCAGTTTAATTAAGCACTATTTAAGTAAAGGATAAATACAGAGAACACATTTATGCTAGAATTCAGATATACCATTAGGAGTATTGAGCTAAGTCATAAGAACAAATGCTATTCAAATACCTTACAAATGCATCCCATTGTCACTCACGGTGACACTTTACATGACCTCCATAAGCATTTCGAGCTGTGATTAAGTTCTGCATTTGAAAGTGGAAAATTAAAAAGGAAGGAAAATTCAGTCTTTCCCAGATAGTGTGGTGTGGCAAAAAAGTGATATTTGAAGGGTGAAAGAACCAAACTGGAGTCTGCTCTGTGGTAAAGGGAGGCAAAACCAGACTAAGCACAAAGATAAAGATTTTTTCTCCAAAAATCACTCTATGATTAGAGTTATTTTTCAGTTGTACAGAGATAAAGCTCCAGTATTTTTTTAGTATTATATATATTTATATTTACTTTTTACTTCCTATCTCACCTTGGAAAGAAATTTCACCTTAAAATGTTCTAATTCTTCTTTTAGTCATTCAGACATCCTAGCAGCTATCTTATTCTTTTCATAATATGATGGTCCTTCCTTAATGGCTGAAGTCAGAAAACAGTTCTGCCTGTTCAATTTTCTATTTAATTTTCCAGATTAACCTTTTATTTAGCTGAGTTAATAAAACCTTTTAACTGAGTTAAATCATTACATGGTATTTACAAAATAATTTCTGATTCCTGGAATGTCTTTCATTTCCAAATTATCTGTTCTTTACATGCTCTTACAGAAAATACTAGGAATACAAAAATACTAGGAAACTATTGGTTCAAATGACATGTGCTGTGCATTTCAATGGTCTTGATTGTCATGCTCCAGCTAAACCTGGTGAAAAGCTTTTTCCATACAGACTTTGCCACTTTTCTTCCCCATAATTTTCCATTATGTTTCTAGCTTTTACAGGTTAAACCTTGAATTTTCTGTATTCATGTTATCTCATTTATCATTATCATCATCATTAATTCTCATTGAACTCTTTAAGAAAAGGAGCAAAGCATTTCATGTCCTGCACTGAGTGGACACTTCTTGTCATTCAAACAATTCTCTGCCAAATATAGGTAAATGGCATTTGGTAAATAGGATGGTATCTCCAACTCCTTTCTGTCTGCACACAGTTCACTGAAAGGATTCTGACAGCGTTCTTGTTACTCAGACTCAGCTGCATTGGTTGTGCCAAGTCATCATTCCTATATGTGTAGAGACATCCATTCTCCATTTCCTCCCTGAACCAGTACTCCAGAGTTCCACACAAATGTGGAAATTCCTGAAATTCCTTGCATTTCATAAATTTCCCTATATTCATTTCCTAGAACATCTTTATTATTGCTTTCCTAGGAGCTGAGTTTGGTCATCACTTGAAAATTGTTATAAAATAGCCGTGTTGACAGATGGCATAAACAGCACAGCAAATCAAATCTGCTCCAATTTTTTAATGGCAACAGGGAATTATCACCATGCTACTAAATTAAGGCCTTAAAAGTGCAGTCAGTAAAGCAGGTGCAGCGCTGAAATGAGTTTCCAGAACTCTAACTCAATGGGGCAGCAGCAACAGTAGCTTCTGTGGCTGACATCAAGTGATATACACCTCAAAGGAAGTTCACAAACAGGTTTGCCAGGAGACTGTCTCCTTCCTGATAAAGCTGCTTTCTGATAATATTGTTTGGACTCACTATACATCAGTGGAAAATGTTAAATAAGCAGTGTCCAGGTTTAATGTACTTTTCTGATGGCAGAGTCTTCTCAAGACTGCCTCGCTTGTTTGAAAGAGACATTCTACGTCCTTGCGTGTTGCATTCAATTTTTGGTGGTTAGTTAATTCCTGGTGAAAAAAAAATTAACCCCAGAAATGTTACTCATCCCTATAATTCATTAGCTTGTAAGAAATTACTTAAGAACTGTAAATGAGTGCACCTGGGATACATTTTTATTCATATAATCTTGGAGCCTTAAATTTGACACCATTTAGATATAAAATGAAATCTAGGTTTTTTAATCCGTACTATTTCTAAGTACATTGGGCTGAATTAGCATAGATATCTGCCTCAAGTGGAGGAAATGATGAAGTGGCTTGATTTCATGTCTAAATATTTGGCTTGGTTTTCTGATGTATTGAATATCCTCAAAGCCATTAGATTTGAGCCAGACCAATATGAATAAAATGTAATGGATTTATGAGTATTCAGTACATCTGGAAAATCAGTCCAGTCCTGCTTAGAGATGGGCACAGAAGTTGCTAATGAAGCTCTTCAAACTTTAGAGAAAAGTAGGGAAGACTGAAAAAAAATAAATGTTCTATTCATGCCTGGAATGCCATGTTATCCTTTCTTTCTTCTTAGTAAAGTTTTTCTTGTTTCAAACATTCACAGAGACAGAACACCACAGAAATGTACAAGTAGCACTGAGCTCCCAGCAAAGCATCGATTCATTCACACTTCAGCAAGAAAACACTTTTCCAATGGTCTTAATTCATAGAGTGATTTGGGTTGGAAGAGACCTTTAAAAATTACTCTGTGCAGCCCCACTGACATGGGCAGGAACATCTTGCACTAGCTGCAAGGTTGCACAAAGCCCCATCCAAGCAGGCCTTGAACACTTGCAATGATGGGAAATCCACAATTTCTTTTGACAGTCTATTCTAGTGACGCAGCAGCAGCACTGAAAAAAAATTCTTCCTTATATCCAGTATTAATCTGTCTTCTTTTAATTTAAAACCATTTCCCCATGTCACTACAGGCACTGCAGGCTTTGATAAAAGGTCTCTGTCTTTCTTATAAGCTCCATTTAAGTGTGGAAAGTCTATATAGGGTTTTCCTGGAGCCTTCTCTTCTCCAGGCTGAACAACCCCAACTCTCTCAACCTGTGTTCATAAGAGTGGGGCTCCAGCCTTGTGATCAACTTTGTGGCTCTCTGGACTCACTCCAGCAGGTCAATGTCCATACTATGTTGGAGGCCTCGTGCATTGGGAAGGAGATATCTGTATTTCTCTGAAATGCATTTCTGGTTTGAACATTTTCCCTTAGCAGCAATGGGTTTTTGGAGAAGCCAGTTGCTTTAGAGTATGTGAAAATTGACACCTGTTAGTACTGGGGTATTTGTATCTCTTTTAGTAATATTGCAAATGGTGACACATGGCTCAATGCAGGTATAACAAGAGAATGAACATTTTTCTCAAAATCTTTTCTCGAAGACATTGTAGGTTCTGCTCAGAATAATTATATGGAGATTTTTCTTACCCCGCGTGTGTTGTTAACATTGTTTACATCTTCTTGTAACATCCTCTCTTTCTATAAAAATAATTACAGTCTTCCATTCTTACAAATGAACCTGTTACCTTGGTTGAAGTTGACATGTCTTGTTATCTTTTAATTCTTTGTAAACAAAAAATAGGCCTTAAAAACATCTAACCAAACCAGTGCCCTTATTTGCTTGCCTAGTCTTATTAAAAGACAGAAAAAAGTTGGTTTTTATACATTCAGGTAAGTTATGACCATGGATGCCAAATGACATCACTCTGTCTCATAACAAAATACTGCAGGAAATGAATGCAGAAACCAAAAACAAACCCTCCAAAATAAAAAAAACAACACCCTAGCTGGGAAGAATCTCCTTCAAAGCTGAACATTGTTGTTTATTTATTTGCTTACCATTTTAATAATGCTTTCTGTTTGTGATGCTATTTGTTGTCTAGGAAACTTACCCTACAATCACTGATTACACTCTTGAGAGATAGGGATTTGCAGGGGAATCATTATATTAAAGTGTTACAAGTTTCTTAAAAAATTCTTTGTTACATATTGCAAAAGACAAAGGATATTGCAAAAAGGTTATTAAACTCACCTAATTTGATAAGAAATATGCATGCAATTTAAGTTTTCTGCATCTAGAGAAGAGGTAGAAGCAGCTGTAAAGTGTCCTCTATTTGTCAGGGAGTGTTCAGAGGAGCTGTGAGCATTGATCAAATAGCTGTATTTGATCAAATAGCTGTATTTGATTTGATCTGATCTTATTGTCTCAGATCACTTTGTCTGATAAACCCAGTGACTGGTTCACTGCATCCTTTGTGGGATTAAATTATCCTGGCTAAGAAGTCTGGACAATAATAATTAAACTAATTTACCTTGATATGGTTGACATGAAACTTAAAAATTCTATGGGTAAGTGATGTCTTAAGAATAATTATCCAGTGGAAGGGAGATATTCCTACTTAAAAATGATAAATAGATTTTAAAAACTAAAATAAAGTCTCATTCATTGAAAATCCTCTCACTGAAGTAGATTAAAGGAGTGACTCATTGTAAGCAAAAGCATCTTGAATAAAAGTGATACCATTAAAAACATGGATTTTAAATCACATCATTTACTTATTCTTTCTGTCACTCTGTTCTTTTCCTCTCCCTTCCTTTATTCTTTTTTTCTCCTCCTATTTCCATCTGGACAACTTCTATCTATTTCATCATTTAAAGATGCTCCAGTGGATTTGATCGTCACCGGCAAGATTGGGTAGACAGTGGCTGCCCTGAAGAGGTATGTGAGTAGTTTACATCCTCAGCCCATCAGAGGCAATTTGTACAGTTATGATGTTTTTGTTTAAATTATTCAGATTATAAAGCATGTTTTCAAGGCCAAAGACATGTTATATTTATCATTCAGGAGAAATCTTATAAGGAATAACAAAGAACAGCAAACTGAGCAGTTTCACTCCCCATTTGAAGGAATAAAAGAGACAAAAATTAAAATTTTGTCTTTGGGAAACTACTTTAATTAAAACCCAAAAAAACAGAAAACCTCGCCCAAAACAGTGTCCCTGTTCTGATTTTCTTTTAGATCTCTGACTTTTGCCAGAAAAGGGGAGGAAACTATGAAACTTTCCTTATTTCAGAAAGCCCTTTGCGCCAGACAAGTGAAGAACAGGCATTGCATTTTGATTATGAAATCTGGCCAAATCATTTAATAAAGAAGAAACTGCACAAAGAATTCAAAGAGATAGAAATAATAATAATTTAAGTAAAAATTTAAAAGCCCTCACACAACCAGCCTACATGGAATTTTGATTTCTTTTCATGGGGATACAGTGAGGAGATGAGAAAGATATCTGACTGTGGCAGTGGTGGGCTGTCAAGCAGGGACCATAAGCCTCCTCTGAAAGTTATCTGGGTACTCCTAGACCAGAGAAGTTCATCTTCAACAAACATTTATTTATGATGATGATGATGACTGCCATACTGTTTGAGGTTTGGGGTTTTTTTTCATTTTCCTTTATTTATTTTTTTTCCATGTTGGGATTGTGGTAATAGGAACAAATTCATTTATGGCACTTTTCATCTTCCAGTGTCCAGAAAAAAAACAGTTGTTTTTCCATTTTTGCTGAACAGGCTAAATATCCTCATGAGTTTTAGCAACACAGCCATTCTGAAATGTCAGATGAAACCCAAGGCAAAACATAGCCCCAGGTGCCTAGCTAGAAAAGCACATTCTGTTTTATTTGCAGTAGAAGCAAAGAGAAGTAATGATATAAATCCATATTAATGGAAGAAATTTGTTTTTCTTGTAACTGTAATTGCAAAATAACTGCAGCTTACATACTGCCTTATTACATGGCCTTGAAGCTTCAGTTTTGCAGTTTGTCACCAGCTGATTTGAAAGCAAGATTTCTGAGATATTTATTGTGTGTGGAGGGCAACCTTTTAAAGAACAGAAGATAAAAGTTACTGGGAGCATGTGTTATTATAGTGCACAACCTTTCTATTGCTTTAATCCAGATTATTATTAGCTAGGACTCAACTGTGCTTGCAAATTAAGATATCAAAAAACTTCTCTGTGCAGGACATTAATATTCCCTTCTGCTTCTCCTTTCTTATTTCAGTCCAGCATGTGCTCCAAGGTTTACTACATGATCTGAAGGGAAATTATCAGTATACAAAGTGTATCTGAGAAATTAATAGTTTAATTTTCAAAGTTTTGAGCTACTTGGTAGCAGCTCACTGTCCAGCTTTTTAGGCTCTCTGGAGTAGAAGCAACAGCTTGCTTGGCATCTTCCAGAATTATGCCTGAGCTGACGGCTAGAGTCCAGGAAATGATTGATAATTAGCACTCAATGGTTAGTTTTAGGTGCTTCATTCAGGGGGATAAATAATGAGGATTCTCATAGTAAGGTTTCTTTATTTTTAATATAGATTTTGAGCTAAATTTTGATGCTACATTACATCAGTGAAATTGACAGTATTTTTCAAGAAAAATACCAAGGAATTTAAAGAATAATTATCCTGCAGGTACTGATTCATTCCTGTAATGTAATAAATTGTTTCTGGTAAAACAATGAACAATGAAATATCTGTGCATATTAAAGACAGTGCCCACTGGGTTTAGACAGCCAGATCTCAATAAAATAAAATAAACGTTTGCAGGACTTGACTTCTCATTAAAATGAATGGGGACAGCAGGAGTTAGACGCAGTTCCCATATTTGCTGCAAAATAATTGGATGTATTTTCCTGCAAAACTGTGTGGGCCATAAAAGAAATTATTCATTGTATCTTCAGAATTTTAAAAATGTCCAGAACTTGGGAGAAAAAAAAAAGAGCAAGCAGAATCTATATTTGTATCAAAATAATTGCCCATGCAAATAAATATTAAATTATTACAAGATGGTGACTACTATTTATAGTGTGCTAATATATTGTAATAATTTTATTCTTTTTGTTATTTATATTTTACAATAATTATCTTTTATGTTATGTATATTTATATGTTTTTATATATACAATAATACATTACATTTTAATATGTAGAGTTAATAGGCATATAGTGAATAGATTTATTTATTGTAGTAAATAAATATTCTATAAGCTGAATACATGCACACATTTAATACACGTGTGTTCTTTTGTAATAATTACATATAAAGCCTAATTAAATGCTCCAGTCAACTACACATTTTTCACTATGAAGAGCTACTATTTAATTTCCACATATCTTTTTTAACATGTTTTATGTAAAACATAAATTGGATTGATGGCAGTGAGCTTTCATAACAGAAGAGTGAAAATCTGAATTATAAACTTAGATTTTAAACTCTGATTGAGAGAAGTAACAAGTTTGACGATCTGTGGTGACTTTGAGACCTTGTCATTAACAATTAAGAGTTGTAAATTTTGCAGATAAAAGGAAGAACAGTAAATTTTGCAAATAAATGGAAGAATTTATGTTGCTGAATGCTGCATAGAGACTTGAAAGGGGAAAAGGGAAAAAAATTAAAAGAAAAAGCTCTTTAAATTTCTTGATCTAGAGTCCATTTTCACTCTTTTTATCACAGCAACTTGTCCATGATTAAATTCTTCATCCTTGACAGTTTCCACTGAGAATGAATTTTCTCTTCCTTGTTTCTGTTGTTTCCCAACAGTCTAAGGATAAGATTTGTGAGAAGAATATAGACACAACTGAAACACCTCTGTACTCCACCACCACCCTTCTGCCAACCACCACAAGGTTCAGGGTTTTAACAACCACCAGAGGATCCACCACTTCCCACCTTCCAACCAGCCTGCCCACAGAAGGTGACGTGTATACACTGCATTTTTACACTTGAGTAGAAGTAATTTACAACTCAGAAAGAAATTTATTTCCTTTAAGTATGTGTTGATGACAACTTTTTTGCTCAGGGGCAGCAGAAGGACTTGGGAATTGCAGTCAAGGCTCTTGCTTTTAAATTGCTCACTCTTGTGCCATTAAGGTACAAAGGGGATGAAGGCTCAAGGAGAAGATGCTGCTGGAGAAGCAAGGATAAGTTAGGAAGACTTCTAGAAAACTTGAGGTTACAATGACTTTTTCATGTTCCTTTACATTCAGGCTGTAGTCCAAACCTGATGAAATAGTACTAGTAAAGGTCTCTGCTAAATCAAGAAGAAATTCTCATCACAGACTTCATGAATTTGTAATTCTCTTATGGATTCTATTTAGCCAGGTGAAAATTATGGATAACTCAGAATAAAAACCTCTTTGAAATATGCCTGTTTACTTCTTTTCAGTCAGTTGACATTGTTCTTTTCACGTAGTACTCACTGTTGTGAAATAGTTCCCCTAGGCTTCTGAACTGAATTAACTGGGTAAGTAATGGTGGGTCAGTTCTCATCCTCGTACCAATGGGTGCTTAAATCTCACCTTTTTGAGCTTGGGATATCCTGCTTTCCTGCTTTTGGAGGAAACTCATCTGGGCAAGAAATATTAATTCTGATTAATTCAGATTAATCAAAGAACATCTATAAAACATGTGTGTGTGTGTGTGTGTGTGTGTGTGTGTGTGTGTGTGTATGTTTGTTGAAATTGTATGTTAACACAAGAAAAAGTACTAGGTACAGATTTTCCAAGTCACCTGTGATGGTAAAATCTGAGCTGAAGGAAGGTGTTTCAAAGTGGGAATCTACTGATAAGAAAGACTGGTTTTGTTTAAAGCAATAAAAGTTTAGAAACTGTTAGTGCAGGATTTGGATTGCATTAAAAGGAATATTGTCTGGCATTCTGTTCTCAAAATTCACAAAAATAAGAGGAATATGGAAGTAAATAGGGTTTAGTATTAGTAGACCTTTTCAAGATTCTTCAAAAAGGAACTAAGTCGTATTTCTTTATTAGCATATGTTGGTTCATATAGTCCTTAATATGACAGAATGCTGAAGCTATGTGTGAACATGTAATATATATGAATTATTTACAAACATTAGGAGACAAACTCTCATACCTTTATTTGCCAGTATTTGGAATCATCCTAAATGCTTTAACACTCTCATAAATGTTTTTTTTAGTGGTAAGAAAGTGTGGTGCTCAGTGTAAGAAACACCACAACCTAGTTCTCATTGAGTTGTGTACCAAATAATTTTCTTGTTGCAGACTGTTTTTATCATTAGAAGTAGATTGCTAAAATGATTAATGACCTAGAAAAATTCATTTTCCTTCAACTAACTTTGAATTTCCTTTATAGATGACACCAAGATAGCACTGCACCTAAAAGATAATGGAGGTAAGAGATACTTGTTTTTTGTCTGTAAATAGTGTCAGTATTTTGTCAAATTATACCCCACTGAACTTCATTCATCAAAATACGACTGTAGAAATAGTTTTTACCAGACTGTCAAGGGACTCCAGCATCCCACATCTGTGTGGAAAATAAGTGTGGCAAATAGGCTTAGGAACTGCTTAGGACACTAAACATTTACAACTCTCTTTATCATTCTGTAATAAAAGAGCAGGTTCAGTTATGGGCATATTAAGTAAATTTTAATTGTATTAATACAGTTATTGACTATAAAAATACAGTTTTATTTAACTGTATTAAGAGAGTGTATGGTGTTAGTTCTAAATAATAGTATTGTGCTATAAAGTCATTCATAGTAGTGAATTATTATATGACCTTTTGTTAATAAGCATACACATTTTATATCTATGTCTTTACTGGCAGACATCCTGCATTTTTCCATGCACATTCCCTGTGCAAGTTAATAAGATCACCCTGTCATACTGATAAAGGCCCCTGTTAAATGAGGCTCTGCAGGGGACTGCTTTTGTCACCTTCTTTGTGAGTTCAAGGACTGAGACCTGAGGTTTTTCCTTCTCCCTTTGATGTGCAAGAGAATTCCCCTACTAGAACAGGACTGACTTGTTAGACGTCACCTGAGCCTGTGTTCATTGCCAAAGTGCAGCTTGCTGAGGTGAAAGGGAAGATTTGGGTTCATTTCTGAAGGCTTCAGGTTGGTCTATCAATGCAGAGGAAGATTTGCTGAGCAAATTTAATTAAATCACATTTCCACTGCTATTAAGGGGAGTATTATTGGCTCTGATTGCCTTTCCAAGCAGGGAGCATGAAGTTTATTTTATGGGTCAAGGGATGACCCCTTTTATGCCCAAGTGTGGCAGCAGGGCACAGGGCAAGTCCCGCAGCTCAGGGAAGCAATTGGGGTCAACCCTGGTCAAACTGAGTCTGCAGCAATGAGGCAGACCCAGGGTGAAGGCAGGAAGCCAGGTTGGCAAGGAAGGGAGCAGCAATGCAGCAAAGTGGCACAGCTGCCAAGATAGCTCAGGAAAGGACCAGAGGAATCATCTCCCATCAGGGGCCCTAGAGAAGGTGAGGTGATGAACCAGGTCCACACAGGAATTCTGCAACAGCCAAAGGATAAACAGCTCCAAGGTCCATCCAAGGAGGCACAGTCCATGGACAAGACTGGAGACAAGCTACCTTCAGTGTTGGATACAAGACCAGAGATGGGATTAAATATAGGTTCACCTACAACCTAGCTTAGATTTGGACCTCAGCTTGCATGGGGACCCCAACATCATGGGCAGAGGTCCCACATACAGCAGTCCAGAACAGCTGAGATACAGCAGTTTCTCAGGACCCTCACAGAGAATTATTCAAGTTTTAAAAAAACACAGAGTGCAGACACCACTTAGCTTGTTGTTCTGTTTCCTGTTTTCACTTGTTTTCCAGTCATATTCAGCCACTATTTTCTCCTTGCCTCAAACTAGAGATCTGTTCACACCACGGGGAGCAGTTGCCATTCTCTTCCTTGTCAGTCTCCCCTCTGTCATTTTGCTGTCACTATGCACAGCATGGCTGGTCACATGCTGTACTGAGCAGTGGGCAGCAGTGAGTCGTCCTTTTGTTGGCAGTGGTGGTTTTTGACATTGCTTTCACGTGTAAGTGATCCCTCAGAATAAAGTGATCTGTAAATTCAATGTGGTACTTAAAGCATTTTTTGTATGGAGATGTCCCTGAAACTCTCTTTTTCTGTTGAAATCAAATTGCTTCATATTTTATTGTGAAAAATGCTTCAGTGCTCTCACAGGTCGACAGTCAGCACTTCATTCTCCTATTCCACGTCTGCCCTGTACTGGAGGTGTATTCCTGGCTGAAAAGTGCCCACACTCTGCCCTGTGAGCCAATGCTCCATGGCAGGTGGCTGACCCAGGAACTGGCAGCTCTCCATCACAAGCATCTCATACACAGCTCAAAACTGTATGCTGTTATACAAAAATATATTCCAAAAGTGGGATTTAGGAAACACATCCGTGTTTCTATCAGTTTAGGAATTGCAGCTGGATTATTTTTTCACTTGTCTATTCTGTGTCCAAGGTCTGAAAAGAAAAACTCTGTAAAACTGTTGAATCCTAGAGCAGATGATAGATGGTTATGGCCTACTTGGTAGGTAAGGTGTAGGGTTTAAGGCATTGGTTATGTATGGAAAGTTCATTTCCACAGAGAAAGCTGCTGCATTTTAGGAGGACAAACCAACACATGACATAATTATTCATTTTCCTTGAGCTGTTCCTTTTATTCTTGAAATTTAAAAAAAAAAAAAAAAAAAAAAAAGAAAATTGCTTCAAACAACACAAAAGCAAAGCAACACTCCAGGATTTCTCATTCACACAGTAAACGTAGCTTTTAATCTGAGAAGTTCTTTTTGATGAATCTTCAATTATGCATTGAATTTTCCAGTGTCCCCTAGATTAGACTCAGATAAAACCTCTGTAGCCGTAGGCACATTCTTTGATTCTCTGTGGTTTGTCAGCCTTTTATAAAGAGTAGATTATTCCAGGTCATGAATACAGGGTCTCCACTTCCTCACACTAAATCCTTTAAAACTCTAATGAAAGGGAGCCCTTTATAATGGAAAACCAAAGCTATATTGGATCAATGATTGCCTATGGTTTGATGTGTCCTTGGGTGGTAGAGTCAATATCTGGTTAGGTAGAACAAAAGGATTCCATAGAAATTCTGCATCTCACCTGTATCTAGAACTTTTGAAACCAAATATTATAAATTTATAAATTGATATAATTTTTTTTTTTTTATCATACTGCTTTGATCTTTTAATTATATGAGAAAATATATTGCAACTGTACTGTAATCCATCCACAATTTTGTGGCGTATCTTAGTGTACATTTCAAATTTGCTTGGTTTTGTTTCTTCTGCTCATCCTCTTTCTTTACACACATGACAGATTACTATTACCTACATGCTTAAACCATTTTAAACTACCTCTGGCACTCTGGCATGACATCACAGTTTTTGTTATATCTTGGTTCTCCTTAAAATAACAAGTATTTTTTAAGTTCTAAGAGATGTCCAGTACTAAAAATGTACCATTTTTTTGTTCAATTTCAGACTCCATTGTTTTTTTCATTTTCTTAAAATTTAACACAACTGACTAAAGTGTTTAAAAGCCTAATTTTTCATAAAAACCGTGTGCAATTGGCCATGGCTATCCTGTAATGCAATTTTTTCTCGTTGAGAACTCTCTAGTGGATGATTTAGTTGATAGGCTAGCACATCTAGACAATTTATTTGACCTTTTTAGTCACTTCATTGTGTTGATTTGATTGCTATGAGTCCCACACAGTCCTTCAGCTTTAAAACTCAAAAGAAAAGTCTGTCTTTTGGATAGCAGGTATCAGAAAAATGCTGCACTTCCCATTCACCAAGGTGTACAGAAATTTCTGTTTCATAAAAAGGAAAACTGTGGGGGAAAAAAAAATCTGCTTAAGGAAGAAACGTGTTTTATTTATTTGTTAACAAGTTTATCCCAGCATATGTAGTTCTAGGAAATGTTGGTATCATGTTTTTTCTCTCTCATTTGGACATTTTCAAAGATGGTCTAGATACGACTCACAGGAATGTACTAACAGGATTAACAATTGTACTAGAGAGAGCTTAATTTGATTTTGAGAGATTAGGAAACTCAGTAGGAAATTACCAAAGCGTAGACAAAGTTTTGGAAAAAGACTACTTTTATATACTTGATATACAGTGATAAACTTACCCAAGACTATTTTTTCCAATAGTGCCCTATGTCTGGAAACTAGCTTGCACAATTTGTCTATCTTCCTAATTTCTCTTAAAAATAGCAGTTTGAGCTGTTCCAAATTATGGAGAAAATTAAGTCCTTTTTTTTCTTGTGTATCCTGAACTCCAGCTCCAAGACATTAAACACCAGCTAATGCCTGATAAGAGTCATATAACTTATTTCTTTCTAATATGTTAAGTTGCTAAATGATTCAAAAAATTAGAAATATTTCACCAAAGAAATAAACCAACCTTTTAGGCAAAACAAATATTTTTGACGTAGAAGAAGTTATTATGACCACACAGTCCAAACCAAGTGACTCAGTAAGTCAATATGAATTAGCTGAGTCTTCCCAATTTTAATGTAAAACACAATAAATTTTTAAAAACTATAAATACAAACTTCTTGTGGCTTAACACTGTTTTAAAGTGGACTTTGTATAAGGTAAGATTGACAAGACATGGTTTTGTTTTGCTGCCAGAACTTTGCCTAGTCACAAGAAATTACCTTCCAGAGGCTTCATCTCATCTGGTGTTAGCCAGGAATCCACAAGCTGTTCTCTTAGGCTTTTCTCCTAGCCAGTGACAAGCAGTAGGCAAGAAGAAGTACTGCAATATGTTACTATGTGGGCTGCCTAACTCTACCAGATACAGAAAAAAATGTAAGTTACATACTAAGAGTGGGCATCTTACTTGTAGGTAACCAAGGTTTCTTTAAATTAATTCTCTTCAGGGTGTCCTAGCTCATATGTTTTGTTTCCATTCCTGTTCAGAAACCTGCAGGCCAAGATTCAGATCTTTTCTTCCAGTCTTTTCTCATGAAAAAGAGAGGATTTAAGGTTTATATCATTATGGAAAAAAATCCTGTTGAGATTAGGTAATGGATTATGTAACTATATGTTAACTTCTGTATGTTTTCCTTACTCAAAAATGCTGCTGTTCCCCTAAAATTGCAGGGTTCACACAAGGATTTCCTTGAAGAAAGCTGTCATAAAGTTTGTTTTATCTGTGCTGTGCCATGTGCTGTATTTGTATAAACAAAACCTAACCAAAGAGTAGTTCTGAAATGGTTTCTATCAATAGTCTTGTAACTAGAAGAAGAAAAAAGAGAAAAGTGTAAGAACAGAGAAGTGGAATAGGTGGTGATGGATAGAAATGTATTCTTAGGATAAAAATATGAAGATAGGTAAATTCAAGAACAATTACCCAACTTCATTATCAGATAAGCCAGAAAAAGCCCTGTAAAGAGAGGTTATCTGATTTTTTACCTTTTTTCTTTTATTTAGGTAGGGGAGAAATTCTGAAGGGAACAAATAAAATATAACTCAAATAAGTCAGCAATTGTTCCCATATATTTGATTTCACACTTCAGATGATAGGTTAAGAAATGCTGATACATCTCCCCATTTAACTCTATTTCTCTCTGAACTTTTCCAAGCTGTTTCTCTTCTCCCATGTCTCAGCAGACTCTTCTCAGCTCAAGTTAGAGACAGGTCTTGAGACAAATTAGGAATCTCTCTTGTTGTCTTTGGTATGATCAAAGCTGAACTCTGGACCCAACCAGTTTCCCTTAATGCTGGTCCCTACTTTCTGCAAATTCTCCTGTAACAAACACTCAGAATAGGAAAGCAGGAATTTTAGGAAAAAGCGTGGGATCTTCCATGGTATGTTACTGTATGAAACATGTGCCAAGTGTAATTCAAATTCTTTCTTCCCAGGAAAACTTGTGATTTAAGGAAAGCCTATACAGCCCTGCTGGGGTTCAGTATGGTATTACATTCATGTCTGGTAGCAGATATCTTACTGAAATTCAGCCAAAGCCAAGAACACAAGCTTGGAAAAGCAACAACAGCCTCTTACATAAATATTCTTAACTTCCTCATGTATCAAACACAGGAAGAAATATATCTTACATGCCATATGAGTGGTCAGTGGGCTATATGCATGTCTTTTAAAGCAAATACAAATGAAAAGTGCTGAATTCACCCATTCTGGTTAAAAAAATAGAATGTTGCATCAATATTCTTTATTGTTATAAATGGCATAAATAAACTGTTATTTTCCACTTGCTTCGTGGTACTTTGAATTGTACTTAAAAGCCATTTGTGCCTTTTCCAGAATTTTTGCATCTCCATTTCATCCCCGTTTTGTTGTCATCATCTTATTACAGCTATTATCAGGAAATATATTAAAAAAAACCAATCTGATCAGCAGACAGTCAATCAAATAATGGCAGAGGTTTTCCAAAGTAGTGGCACTGGCATGTAAATAACCCCTAAAAAGAAAATACCACTTTCTCCTTGAGCAAAAAAGGACATTTTTCATCATATCAAAAGTTACATATCACATTGAAGAAGCATGATGTTAAAAAACCAGAAGGGCTATGTGTGGATACTTCAACTCATATTGAGGTCTGTCATACTAGTTTTGTTTATCTTTGGTTTTCTAAGACAGATTATACTAAATGATGTATGGTTTCCTACTCTTGCAGTTTTAATGACTTTGCTGTAAAGGCACACAGCTAACTATGTTACACATTTCCATTTTGTTGACTTTATACCAGATCAAAAGGTTAATGGGAAAACCCCATGTAGCTCTAAGTGCAGATCTTAAGGAGGGCTACATGGAAAAAACTGGATGAACTTTTATCAAAAGGCTGCTTTCCTTAGTGTTTTATCACCTGCTCCTGTTGCTGTCATGGTGCTATGGCAGTGTGACAGCTAGGGTACACAAAGATCCTGTGATCTTCTGTCTTTTTAACTTCCTATTCTACATGGAGTTAAGCCAGTTTTGCAGTCAGTAGCCTTCTCCAATCTTCTCTACACTGCTCAGTCATCTTTGACATCAGTGTGCATGGGGGACTGTAAAGAATGGGAAAAACAAAGGTAAGACGAAGGAAGGCTCATACAGTTGTATATTTTGCATTGAAGTTGAAATACCTGAGTTGTTCTCTTTCCCAAAGGCATGGTGGGCACTGTGGTGAGTAACTCCACAAGCATTAGACACAACATTAGAGAGGAACAGCCTGCTTTACCTTATTGTCTTGTCTTTGATTCTAATAGGGTTAAGAGGAGTCAATGGGGTGACAATTGAAATTCTTATGAATAGCTAACTTTCTGTTCATCTGAATTTGAGTCAGCTGCTATTAGAGGCAAGTGGTGTGATCCTTCATGGTACAGTATTGAGCTGCACCTGTTTGATTCCACTAAGTATTGTAATGGCTCACATGGTCTCAACCAGCTGAAACTAAAATTAATACAGATGACAGCTATTGTAGCATTAGGTGATATTTTAGAGCAGAAGAATGAAAGCCCTTAGCTAACATATTTAGAGTACTGTCATCCTATAAACCGAGGGATTTGATTGTAATGCACTCTCATCAATTTACTGCACTAAGCAGTTGATCAATCTTGGAGAGACTTACTGAGTTGCCCTGGGTCCTACAGAAAATTGATAGCAAAGCCAGATTCTGAATTCTGATTTTGTGTGTTATAGTTCATAATGTTCTCACTCAGAGACCACCTTTCATTTCTTACGTGCAATTGGAAATCAATTTTTAAAGCATTAGCTGAGCCATAACTTTATAAATCATCATGAAACCAAGTAAAGCAATAGCTTAACCTCCAAATGTTAACAAATGCTAAGGGATTGAACCCACAAATCAAGGAAATCACACATCATCACTGTGAATAAGTTGAGAATTCCAGAGCATGCTGTTCCTAAGAGAGAAAATTTTTATGGGGATTCCCCTGAGTCTCTGGAGAATCTGTGGAACATTCCCACAGGTCATTAATCATCTTTTCAGGAATCTGTGTTATGTGCAGGGAAAAAGCTTGTGAGTGAAGAACCATATACCTGCTCCATAAAGCAAGGAGTCTCCTGGTAGATTCACATTCCAGATGTAAATGGAGGCCCAGAAGAAGGGAAAAATCCAGTGGCTCTATTGAGCTCGCTGTACCTGTAAGCCTGTGTGCTCAGCTGTCCTAAACATTATGTTCTCCCTCTTGGCAGGAGCCTATTACCTCGAAGCTGCAGTCATGCAAATAGGAGTGATACAGTTTCCAGGCTAGAAATTATATGTGTAATAGAGTGGATGGCTGGTGAGTGAACTTCATCTGTAGTTGCCCCAGATCATGCAGCAAGAGAAGGTTTCTGCTCTTTTGCTGACCAAAAAGAAGAAAATGCATTCTTCTGATAGCAAGAGGGGAGAAAAGAACCAAGTTTAGGACTGAGTTGTCACCCTCAGGCTGATTGCTGCTATTTAAATCATCTATATCCCTGGCTTTGTGTGTCAGTCAGGAGGGTCAAATAAGGTATTGAGTTTTATCCCTTAATGATTCATGTGCATTTGAATTGGAGTTTCAAATTCAATGGTCTTTTACCAAAATGCAAGAGTAAAAAGGAATGCCATGGATTTTGGAGGGAAAAGCAAAATTTTATTTTCCAAATCTGCAATGAAATTCTACATTTTTGTCTGTCATTCACCTTTTGTTCCACATCACTTTATATAAAGGAAATGATCTAGCCAGGAAGTACAAGAGGTTCATCTATTTTTCCTCAGTTTTCATGTACAATATTTTGTATCTCTGCTCTCACAAACAGAGATAGTAATCTCTGGAAATTAAACTCTTTTCCATCTCATATCATAAGAGGTATAAATGTATGTATCACAATTTTCTCATATATAAAACTATCACAGTAGAAACTTGTTTTAAACCTTAAAATTAGATAATATAAAACAATGTATTTTATTATTTTGCGGACCCCAAGGCTTAATATGCAGTTATGAGAAAGATAATGTTGACAATGTATCCTCAATGTGTTTACAAACAGCAAGTAGCAGTTTGTAAACACTAAAAAGAAGTCTCAGTTTGTAGGCACTTTTGTTCTGTTAAAGTCAGCATCGCAGTCCATGTGTGCCATGGAAAGACAACATTTTCATTCCCTGGGGCATTTTTTGTTTTCCTACTCCAAAACAAGCTAGCCCAAGAGCAACTGGAGACATACCAGTTATTTTAAATCAAAGATTTTATAGTGTTTATGTGTTTCTCATGGAAACAGTAAGAACCTTTTTATTATTTTCACTTTTGTTTTTTAAACATCCCAGCAGCAGAACAGCTATTTCTTGTTTGGCTTCTGTGCCTTTACATTAGGGAAAGAAAGCTACTTGCTCTTTCCATTCAGTCATTCAGCACCTAATGAGAAGCAGACTAACCTTGGAGATAGTAACAGGCTCCTTCTGCTTAAAAGTTTTATGCATTTAAGAGTTTGAGAAGACATTATAAATATAAGGTGTATTAGATGTAACAATTGCTTCTTGAGCATGAGAAAAGGAAAGTTTGGGGAAGGTTCTATTAAGAATGCTCTTTTTGGGGAAGGATTGGTCATAAAACAGTCTCCCATGTGTTTGGCCTTGCCTGGAATAACAGACATGCTGTGATACTCTTAGTAAGATTTCTACACCTGAAAAAGTTTCCAAGTCCTTGTGTTTTTCATTTATTTTCCTTGGTGGCTTTTTAAAAGAACTGATAGTTGATTTTGCAGCAAAGAGTATTTTCAATGTTGACAACACTGTTTATTGTCTCTGTGCAATGAGAGTGAAATCAATTTCTCATGAGTATTTGAGCCCTGGGGTCAATGGACTAAATTTCCATTATGGAGATTACAAGTTACTTAAACTTGTTGTAATTTAAGGAAAACATTTCTTTTGTTTTATTATTTTTTGCATTTGGCATTCTGATCACTGCACTGATGTCCACACAGTGCTCCACCCTTGATCAGCAGAAATCTGGGCAGGCAGTTGACACCTGTGTTGTTTCAAAGAGACGGTGCTCTAGTTTGCAAAGCTGGATGCTGAAAGCTGAGAAAATATCAGATCTAAAGAGATTAAACTGATGACCTTTACAGAGTGGTTAGGACCTTTGCTGAAGTCCAGCATTTTTTAAAATGCAGAATATGATGTTATGTCTTCAACCATAACACAGTAACAATACAAATTGCTCGTTTAGTGCAAATCAGCCTGAAAATGGATGAAAGTGACAAAGTAGTTTTTGATGCACGAATGTGACATTGAAGTAAAGAGCATGAAACTGTCACAAAGATAATTATGAAGCAAACAAGCTATGAATCCTCTTCTCCTTTGTGGAAGCAGTTGATTCTCAGTAGGGTGACTCAGAACAAGCTGTTCACCGGTGGGAATTAACAGTCCAAGAGGAGGATGTACAACCAGGCCTTTTCTGATGGCCTTTCGGTTATTTCATTTCCATTTGCATGGCAATTTGAAAAATGGGTACAAGTACTAAATGTTGTTACAGTGCATGAACAGAAACTAAGACTGGTGTTTCTACACATTTTTCTGTTCTCAGATGAAGTGAATATTGATGGCTTTGTCATGCAAAAGATTCTGCTGTGTGAAAATAAAAGGAATATTTTTTTGGGTTGCCTTTCTTTGCTGTCTTCTCCATGAATCTTGCATCCATTTTTATATAGTGCCCTAACTACTAGGAAGTCTTTTAATGACCTTTTAGGAGACAATTTTGAGAACTGAGAAAAATATAACATCCAGATTCTAGGTAATAACTCTTCCTCCACTTCAGTATAAAGAATGGCCTGGAAATTTTCACTCTATGTACTGTGTAAAACAAAAATAAATAAATTAATAAATAAATAATGCAATTAAAATTAGAATTAGAATTAAAATTAAAATTAAAATTAAAAAATAAAATAAAACAAAACAAAACAGGGCTGACACTACTTTTCCATTTCAAAACTCCCATACAACTAAGCTCTAAGAAAGAAAAGTAAATCCCTTGGTAGGATTTAGGCAGGGAGACACCTGGTTCTTGGATCCTGTTCATGCATAAACTCAAAATTCATGTCCAAAATCAGTACAATTAAAACTGAGTTTCCTGTGTGAACAGATACTAATGAACTTTTAAAAAGAATGATACCTTCAGGATTAGGCTGTACCTTAGTACAGGTACAGCATGGGTGTCATGCTTGCAATTTTTTATTACAATCATCAATGTTTCCCACACTCTAGTTTAGCTTCCCAATCTATTGGGGTCTTTTTCTTTATCCTCTGGGTGTTACTCAGTTCTTTACTCCACAAAGCATCACTGACATTATGGGACAGAGCAGAGCAGAGCAACACTGTGGGATTTTGACTGTCCTGAATCAAGACTGAGGAAATATGGAGAAAAACAAGGGATATGTGTATGAACCCCTTCTGTATCCCCAGAGATGCATAACTATTACACGGAGTAATAGTCAGATATACATCTTGGCTAGGACAATGCAGCCTCATTTTCCTTTTCTCCCTATTGTTCCAATGGTGCTCTGCTGGGTGACAAACCATGCAGCCTTCCTCAGTCTGGTGAGAAAAGTGCTACCATACATGGATGTATGATCTGTAACACTCAGATTAACTGTTCCTCTATTCTTTTATTGTCCCCAACACAAGACATTTACTACTACCTGTCTTTCTTCTATAATTTTCCAATTCTCTATTTTAAGAGAGTGTTCCAATCAGATGAATGGTAAAAGACCAGGTACATTTATTGTTACATTTATTATAATATTGTTCTTTTTCCTATTAATATCAACAGTGATCTGTTTGAAGTGATGTTCATAACCCATATCTGTCTTCAAAGAACAAATAAAAGGGATTCCCTGACCTCAAAGAACAGCACACTAAGACAACCAAACAAATAGTTCAGCAAAAAGGAGGGTTGCAGAGATCAACGCTTTCATTATAGTCAGCTTGCCAAACAAGCATGGTGAGAAGAAATTTAAAAGTGGAATTGAAAGAAAATTTCTCATAAGCAAGACCAGAGACGGGTTTTGTATGGAGTAACATATTAAAGTGATTAGAAGGATTTCCAGAAAAGCAGAAAGCAGTGGGAATATCACACAGACTCACAGAATATGCTGAGTTGGAAGAGATCCACATAGACCATAGAGTCCAACTCCTGGCCCTGCACTGAACCATCCCCAAGTGTCATATTGTGTGCCTGAGAGCATTGTCCAAATGCTTCTTGCACTCTCTGAGGCTCGCTGCTGTGACCACTTCCCTGGAACCCTCTGGGTGAAGAACATTTATGAGAATGATGGAAGTTTATGAAGTTAAATTACGAGTGTTCTACTGGTATTTCTTAAACCTAGGACGTCTGAATGGCTCTTCTGCCTGCAGAAGTGGGCAGAACAGTAATTCTCATATACAAGACTATGATGAAGAGGGAGAAGTTCTACTGGTGTTGGTTGGTATATTGAGAAACTTTTACTCCAAAGGCTACATTCTTGTTGAAAGACTTTCAGTCACTTATCTGGTAGCACTTCTGAAAAGTTGCTTGTGACAGAGACAACCCTGTTTTATCCAGACAGCAGCATAGCATGAGTGGCCTCTTGGTATCAAGTTTAATAAATGAATGGTCCTCTGCAATACTTTGGTATGATGAGTGTTCCATTCAGACCAAGATCAAAATATTGCAGGATCATTTTCATCCATCTGTTGCACTTTTGGCTCTCTGATTTAGTTACAAAGATTGGTTCCAAACTCTTCTACAAGCTAATGAATAAGGCTTTCTGAATGTGTTCAATAGCTAGGCCTCACAAGAGTTTGTGGCATGTCTCAACTGGAATATTTAAAGAAAAATAAAATGTTCAAAATTAATTCAATTACTACTTTTTTGTCTGGGACAATTGCAATAATTTTATAAGAAAATCAAAGCAAAATGTATTATGAAGATAATTAAGAACTTCAGACTGCCCATTTTACAATCAAAAGGAAGGATGTTAATATCATTTATTGAATTAGAATAAGTAAAACATTTGAAAATCTCATCATTAAGATTATGAGAGTACCCGGTTGTAGAAAGACATCTAATATCTTTTTCCAACTTGGGCTGTAGAAAATGAGGTCTATGTAACACAGAAAAAGCAAATGCTGTTTCCATCTGTGTAATGGAATGGGTAAGGCATAAGTTGCCATGCTAAGAAGTGTGCTCTTTGTGCAGCTTCAACAGATGACAGTGCGGCGGAGAAGAAAGGTGGAACGCTCCATGCAGGATTAATTGTCGGCATTCTAGTCCTGGTCCTCGTTGTGGCCGCAGCCATCCTCGTGACTGTCTACATGTATCATCACCCCACATCAGCAGCTAGTCTCTTCTTCATAGAGGTAAGACAAGAGTAACACACTGCATCACTAGTCCTCTCTCTTGGCCAGGGTATTTGGGGTCTCCAAAATAGATCTTTCTTAACTGAATCAGAAAGTATCTTTGTGTTCCTAGTGCAATCTTTGAAGAAAAGGAACTCTCCCAGCAGTTGTTTTGTTCTCAGCATGTTTGTCACTCTGCTCCTTTAGCTACCATTGCTATTACTTCTTTTGCTTGTAGACAGGACATACCTCTAAGAGATGTAAGTCAGATACCACACTACTTCTCTTCCCTGACTTGCATTTTCCTCACAACAGCATTTTCCCACTACCTTTCCTGTGCGCTGCCATTTTATTTAAGAACATATCATTTTTCTGTAATTTTTCTGTGTGAGGAAGAAAAAAGTATTCATTCTAAATTCCACAGAAAAGCTGACTTCTAGTAAGTTTTTAGCTGGAAATTTGTATTAGCTGTTCCTTACATCATTTAAAGGATGAATCTATTTGTATAGAGTGTGGAAAAGATTATTTTCACCTAATTTTTAACATCTATCAGTTATTCTGCTCTATCTATTTAGTGTAGAGAGGAACAGACTCTTTTAGACCATGATTCATCTTACCTATTTGAGACATCCCCTTTTGGGTTAGATAAATTGACATTTTTCTCCCACAAATAGACAAATAGATAGGTGCAGATACCTACGTTGCAGATGCTGACATTTAGTCAGTCCAGCTCCACTACAGACAAAAATAGAAGAAAGGAAAATTCTCCCTAGGCATTTGTGTCTACAAAACCATGAAGACCTACACCTCCTTGTGGTTTCTTTTTTCTTAAACTCGGGAATATTCTTCTGCCTTGTGCTAAGTATAGATTTGCTGAACATGAAAGAAAGGGATGACTGTTCTCAGGCCCCACTTGTGGTATTCCCTTACTATGAAGAGCCTGGACACTTACTGTTGCACAACAGTGAAGGTGAAAAACCTCTGGAAGTGTCACTGGGGACATACCTTAGGGGTTGCTTAGTAAAAGCCTGGACCAGGAAGATGTAGACATTTATTCTTAGTGACAGCAATGAGAATTGAAGTGAGACATGAACATGAACAGAATGATTCATCTTTAACATCATATTATAATAAATATTCTTCTTATATGGAATAGTAGTGACAGAATTCAAAATGAATTGTTTATCAGTATTCCTGTTCTAGTAATGTAATTGTGCTAACCATTGGGGAATAGAGTCCATATAATAACACAAAGGTTTCTCTCATGTTTATGCAGCATTTCAAGGCAGTTCTCTATTGATGTAGACAAACAAAATTCCACTGAAGACCTTCTATGAAATAGAAGGTTTTGTCCCTTTCTTTTCTTCACACACCAGTTAAATTTACACAGATTGGATTTCTATTCTTTCACTCTACTAAAAGCAAGTTTCTTGTCTGTCATAGTGTGATAGAAAAGGCTAAGTAAATAGCAACAATACTTTTTAAGAAGAGAATACCAAATTACACTACACATTTATTTATTTTATTTTGTTTTAAATGTGGTAAGGGGATATTAATTTCTTTCTTTCGTTGATAGCGTACTCATCATGCAAACAAAGCTGCCTTAATCAATGTTGTTAAACACATTCCACTGAATTTAATCCTAAGGTGCCATTAATCCATCTATTAATCTATTATTAGTCAAAGCTAACATGCCTTTCAGCAAGCAATGTAGTCATTTAGAATAAATAGAAAAACAAAGTTTCTGTGTAAAGCAAAGGAGAAATCAGTCAAAATAAAATTTATGCAAAACAGGATATAACCAATATTCTCTATTGGTTACTAGGATAATTGTGGTACTTGCAAAGAATCAGCATTAGCACGAATTGTAAAAAGTGTTAGTCACGAAGGGGTGGTCTTTCCCTGGGAGTGGTGCAAACACTGATGTAGTGGGAAAACCACAAGGGATGGAATAGGGGATGGCTGTACTTCAGAATACTTGGGCAAATTTGAAAACTTTAAAACCATTTTTGGTATCACAAGATTAGAACAGAACAAAGTAATCCATTCTGGAAATCTAATTCCTTTTAATAATTTAATAATTTAATTTTCAAATAAAAAAGTTGTTTGATCAGTTCCAAAAATATTAAGTAGTATTTATTATTCTTATATTCATCTGATTTATAGGATTTACATGTTTCAAATGCAAAGAAAATATCTTCCCAATCTTGCCTTTTGAAAATGAAGTACAATAAATAATCAGGCAAAGCTGGTATAAATAACCCAGCGTTACAAGAAATCATTCTTTATTGCATTTGTGCAATTGAAAAATATTTGAGTAAACTGATACAGATAACATGATATCCCACACAGCAGAGGAGAAAAGCTGTATTATTTATGGGAAATGAATGAAATATGGATCTGATGTTGCTGTTCTAGGAAAAGAGCTCAGGAGTATTGCCACTGCCTTGGTTCACGAAATGAGAACAAGCACATAAATATTTCAGAAAATAATACTGTTTCCTATGACTCTCTTGATTAATAAGCACATTGCTCAATTCAAACAAGATGTGACAGATGGACAGGCATCTCCCTTCTGCAGATGTCTAAAAAATTACAAGTACACTGTAGTCTGCTATCAAGTCTTCAAGCCAAATCAAGATCCGCATCAGTTTGTCCATCATTAGTAATTAGTATAACTCTAAGGCTGGCCAAAAGAAGGAACAGGAACTGGCACATTTGCCTTTACTTTTCAAGTTACTTTATGGAGGCATCATATAGACATTAAACATAGCATTCATTCAAAACTCTAATATAATTAATAGAGAAATTTCTTTTTACTAAGATACTGTAATTATTTGGTAGGTAAAATATCATTTTCAATCAGATTTTGTTGGGGTTTTCTAGGTTAAGGGCTGTGTAAGAAATTTTTAGTTGACTTGTTTTATAGTCATGACTGGTTACTGAATAAAGAACAGTATAATAAACAAATCCTGTATCTGACACTTTAAGTCTCTTTCTTCCTTGTGCTCTTTGCAGATATCACCCAATATACACTTACCTCCTCACTCAGGTTCTCACATAGCTCATCTCTAATCCAACTCATGTTTGTCACGAAGGGAGCTCTCCCAGATAAGAATAAATACACCCACACTTTGACTGTTTACCCTTCCACTGATAATGGCAATCTCTTGTGGCACCTCTGAACACCATTAAATGATATCCTGAGTGCACTAGTTGGTTTAAATAAACAATGCACACAAGCCAGGAAAAAGACCATTTGTTAGAAAAGCCATTGTCTTAGAACTTAGGAACATTATTCTATTACTTTTTTTTACCTTTTAAGTCTCAAGAAAATCCTTCCCTGAAGAAAAGAACCCTGAAGAAAAAACCCTAAGGGTTTTTGCTCATGCCTGTTGAGCAGAATACACATGTGCAGCCCCACCAGGAATAAAAATAGGTATTTTGAACAAAGAGTTTGAGAAGTCTTAAATGCCAGTGCTATTCAATTTGCCTGTGGTACTGTACAATTTTAAAACAATGCCATCCAAACAGTTCAACACATTTTCAAAAATATTTTACTTTTTGTTAAGCATGTAGAAGATTCAAAACAAAATGCACAGCTTTCTGTTTCCTCCAGCCTCTACACTGTTCAACATGTGTTTCATTGCTTAGGTTGGGCACTTCTGTGGTGGCCCAAAGACATAATTATCAGCTTTTAAAGTCAAAGTTCCAATGAGTGCAGGCTCTTCCTAAGAGCTAAGAGTAAATATTGACTAATGATTAGCTTGCAGAGTGACAGAAGAGATGTTGCATGCCTTGGTTTTCTATTTACTTATCATTAACCTTGCAGTATTTCCTCCCCATTGAATTTTATTTAGTTGCCAATTGTTTCCTCTCTTTAATCCCATTACATACTCTTACCCTGAGGAATTCTGTCTCTCTTGAGTATATTTTGAGATGATTTGGACTGATTTTTGTAAAGTAGGTGTCAAATAATGCTCTTCATTACTTTCTCAACAAAGTTTATGTAAATGTAGGTATAACATATATCACTACACACTAGTTACAGTGTGTTATAATCACAAGTAAAAGTGATTGATTTAATTACTGATTTATGTAGTATACTTGCATTCAAGATGCAAGGTTTGATGGCCAAGAAGCCAATCGTGGTGTCCTGAATGCTATAGCTTGCATATCTGTGAAACAGGTCATAGCCCATGTGATCTAGAGGTCCAGAGCTCAATGTAGAGAGGAGTAGAGAAATTCCCACCTGAGTCATCTGATTTTCTCAGATTTCAATGAGCTGTGGGCAAAATTGCAGCTTTAGTTTTAAATGATAATTCTTCCTTTCTTTTCCTTCATATTCTACCTTTTTCCTATATTTTTACTTTTTTTTTTCTTCCTTTCCTTCCCTATATTGTCATCCAAAGTCCTTTTGAGGCTTGAAATTTACCTCTGCTCATTAAAGTGCTCTTCCATTGGAGACCAAGGGCAATATGATCTGCCCACAGCTGAGAAGTGAAACCTGGTGGGATGGATCCTGTGACAGGAGTGCCCTGTGGGATGGTTCCAGGCTCTTCAGGAGGGACAGGCAGGGCAGGAGAGGTGGAGGGGTGGCACTCTATGGAACAGAAGGGGTAGAATGTGTGGAGCTCACAGCTGGCAATGGCACAGTTGAGAGCCTCTGGGTAAGAATCAAGGGACAAACAAATAATGCAGATGCCATCATGGGAGTCCCCTATAGACCTCCTG
>NC_031769.1:18284946-18334313 GCF_001522545.3 Parus major | reverse complement strand
AGGGGAAAGGGGAAAGGGGAAAGGGGAAAGGGGAAAGGGGAAAGGGGAAAGGGGAAAGGGTTGGTTAAATTCCTCCTTTCATGTCAGGTTATCTATAGGGCAGTAATATATAAAATAGATGTTTGAAAACTGAAAAGCTGCAAGGGAAAAAGATCATTAAAAATACTGTCTAGACAGACTTTATAATTCTAGCAAAGCACAGTTTCTTTTCAAGAGGATTATAATGTAAATCTGACTTTGATAAGCAGTATAGTGGTTGACTATAGACAACATCCTGAAACAGGGGCTTTGAAAAAAGCTCAAGATACTGCCTGGTTCATCTCTTGCTTCAGAACGACCACCCAGCCGGTTTCTGACAAACAATTCTTCTTCAAATCCTCACTGTTTGAGACTCTATGGCATCCCCCACCAGCACTACTCCTGACAGCTTATCCCTTGTGCAACATTAGCAAGAGTGGGATGAGAGGGCATTCCTTAAATTGTGAAGACAAAAGGATGGAATGAAAATTCTGAGGTTGTTCTTCTGCACCTGAGCACTGAGTTCCTAACTGAGCCCTTCTCTGTTGTGACCTGAATAGCAGGATACAGTGTCTAAGAGATGTCAGGAGGACTGAGAGGCCAGAATGAATGGCACCTTGAGCTCCAGCTCCAGAAAAGGTCTGAAGGGGTGGGGGAGAAGGCCAAGCTGTGGGATATGACAAACACATGGGTGAGAACAGGCTGCTGTTGTTGCCACAGTCTCTGCAGTACAGGTTCTCGGTGTTGTGAGACCTTGCAGCCAGCTGGAGAGTAAGGGGAAAAATACAGGGGGGGACTACATTTTGTACCAAACTGCATTTAAATTCTGCTGCATAGGGGGTTTCTGTGCTTCTGAAAACAGTGTTCAGAGATTAAATATTCTATTTCTACTACTACTACTACTACTACTTGTTGTATTGTTTGATTTCTTGTTGCTGTGGGATCTTGGTCTCCTCAGGGCTGTGTTCTCTTGGAATACTCCTTCACAAGGAGTCTCCCTTATCTCAGTTCTGTTTCAGGAAAGATTCTCCAAAGGCTCATTTGCTTCTTGTTTCTTGTATTTATTCATATATAATTAAAAGACTTGGCAAGTCTTCCCCAGACCTTTTTGCACAAATTTAACCCCCCATCGCATGGCTCAGGTTGGCTTTAATAACACAAAATGGACCCCAAACTGTGCAGCCTTTTTATATTTATACTTATTTTCACCCAATTAACAATGGACACATATATTATTTTTCTTAGTGACCCAATGGCCTGTGTGCTGCATTGCAGCATTCTCTATCCAATCACCTATTACTAACCAAAAACTTCTGGAAGAAGATGAAGAAGAAAGAAGAAGGAAAAGAGACAACACCCTAAATCCTCCATCTTGTCTTCTGCTTTCTAAACTAGCTTAAATCCTAAACTAACTTTTTCACCCAGTGACTTAAGAAAACTCTCTAATTTACACACTTACACTTTTAGCTTTTCTATTTAACTTTAACAGTTTTTTTCACGGTGTTATATGAAATTCAGTGTTTTCTTGGATGTCAGAGCTAGGTATCAGAGACAAGGGCACACACTCTGTCTCAGATTCCAACAATTAAATACTGTTGTCATGCTCAAAAATCCTCATTTCTCACAGGACTTGAGGCTACAGAACAATAACTTATAATGCCCCAAATCATTACCACCCTTAAACTCAATAATTGCAGAAGTTGGCCATGAGGATCATCAATACAAACACCAAGTGCCTCAAACAGCAAGGATAAGCTGCAGCACAATGCAATGCTCTATAAATGCAATAGATAGTAAATGTGGCATTAAAATCCTCACATCATTTTAACTCTTCCAAGCACTTCATCATAATGTTTAATTTTACTTTCCTGCTCTGCTATTCAAAGTGCTGGACAAGTATTACATTAGTGTTTGTGGAAAAGATCATCTACTAAATGTAGCTTTGGAAGGAACTAAAAGTAGTTAGTGGCTTCCTTTCAGAACTGCTGTAACAGTCCCTTAGAAGAGCAAAAGGTAGAAACAACACAGTTCCAGAATGTTATACCTTTGGAACAGATCACCAGCTTACTTGTTCTTTGAGTTTCTTCCAAAGTTTCATCAAAGCATAGCTTGGTACTTCCTCTAGTAGAAACTTTTTGTTCTGTCTCCATCTTAAAATGCCATGCCATGCCATGAAAATATCATTTTCCCAGTGGACTTCTTTTGCTATCATTAGTTTAAAAACAAAAAGCTTGCCATTACAATTTTAAACTTTCCATGAGCTCTAATTATTCTGAGAATTTAATACAGTATCTAGACATGTGGAAAATGAAAAAAAAATTAATTAAAAAAAAAAAAACACTATTCTGGTTTACCTATCTGTCCGCTCTCAGTAATTTTAATGAATTTCATCAGCCCTCCTGGTTCACAAAAAGACAAAACTGCTTTTTGCCATCAAAGGCAAGTGTTATGCATAACTTCTTTAGCTTTTTTTAAAATAAAGAAAAGATTCAGTTCAAGTCTTACTATCTGGTATTATCTTTGTAGAGGAAACAACAGTGCCTGGGCAGCTGACAGGATCCTGGCTTTAGGAGTCCAATTGTTAAAGCCCCACTATAGTGTACTGTATCAAAGGCAAACTCTGATAGGAGACCCAGGGCAGCATCAAAAACCAAGTTATGCTTTCAGGATTTTAGGACTGAAGTTTCCCATATCCAGAACACCTGCACTCTGAGAATTCATGTTAAACAAAATCATCTCCAAGATTACTGCTGTTCCATAGATCCGAGCACTCCTGGGGTTGCTCATACCAATGGTGTGACTCCATGACATTTCTAGGAGTCCTCTGCCCTTGCAGGAAGAATTGTGGTTTCACTGTGTCTAAAATCTGCAGCAGAACAGGGCAGTTGTGCAGGACAAGGATACTCCCCTTACTTCACAAAAAATATTTCATGATTATGAAATGTACTACCCAAGTAGATTTCATTGGTCCTGTTCTTTTACCATACACAGCAATCTCCCAGGCAGCACTGCAAGTAGTTTCCATGTAAAAAATACTTTGGTGCAACAGGCAGCTTCCACCTGAAGAAACTGAAAAAAACACCATATTGCACACACAATGCAATTTTACCAACACTTTTCACAAATTCTTCAAAAGCTTTATGCAGGGAGTAGGAGATTTGAAATTAATTTACAGAAAATATTAAATCAGTTCTGATCCTTTCTTAAATTTAACTGCCAATGCTAATTCTGTATCCCTTTTGTAAAGCACTAAAAATTAACTTTCACGACTCACAAAAACCTGAGGTATTTATCAAAAGAAAAATCTGTACATCTTTATCCTATTTTGTACTGTTTTAAGTTATGCATTATCAGTATTATTCCATCATATCTGCAGTAACCAAGTCCCTTTATAATACAAATTAACTTCACTTTTTCTTAAGTTTGATTCACCAAATTAGATAAATGAATGCAGCACATATCAGAACAATCAACTTTAATTGAGAATTTTTTTCTAGCTTAACTAAATAATAACAAAACCTAATAAAAGTAACTCAATATTGGAACAATAATAGAGGGTACTGCAGTACTGAGATAGCTACCAACTCCATCACCACTACTTCTCTTACAAAACATAAAAAATAATAGAAAAATAATTTAGTAATCCCTCTAAACTTGCATTACACATTATGCAATAGCTGAAGCTTCAACTACCAAGAAAACACAACACGTTGTATGATTCAATATTTTATCCAACAAGACACCATCCCATATTTAGAAAAGAAACATGCCACTTCTTCCAAGTTTCCTTCCCTCATTCTGCAGTTAAAACTAGTTTCCCCTAAGCATCCAACAGATATTTTATCATAGATTTCAACCACAATTTATATTTCTCATGCAAAAATTATTTACATTTCCTGCACACAATATTAAGTTAAAGGACTAAAAAACATCCCCCTTTCCATCATACCCTTCCCTGCAAAGTGCCACTCTGTAGGAGGATCAGCACTAATATATCCAGAAGACTGCTGCAGCAATGGCCAAAATAAGTATTTATTTGTACTATGTGCCTTGTATTCACTACAAACTTCTTCAGTAAAAATGTTTTAAAACTATTTATCAATCCTCTGGTAATCTCAATGCAACTATCCTTGCTAGATTACCTCTTTAGTCACATATCCATTTATCTTGGACTTACTGGCGATAACAGTCCATAATAACTTTAAGTGTACAGAGAGATCCTGTTCCTGTAGAGGCAAATTTGTGGGGACTGCAATGGAAATGCACTACCAGACCTAAATTTAGAGAAGTCAGGCAAAGCTTCACCATCTCAGCCCTTTGCAATATAGCACATTGATACTGAACAAAATCTGGTTCAGTAATTAAGCATCTCTGATTCAGCCACCTCACATTTTTGACTGTTCTTTGGTGAACAGCCTTTCCTAACTCCAAAACTTAAAAGCCAGAACCAAAGCTAATGATTAACATGCTGATTAAATGAATGCTTAACACCAAGTCACAGTGTGCTGCAATGTTTCTTCTTTTCTTTCAACAACTGTACCAAGAATATTTATTCTTCCGTTGAATAATATTCACTAAGCACTTCATCAAACAAAGCCAACAACATTACAGCCCATTAATTTTTCACTTTGGTCTAACGCCAAAACCAGTTAAAATACCTCACTATCTTTCATCCTGCAAGTAATCACGTTAATATGCATCTCCCTTCCCCCAATCCAAAGTGTTCCACATACACACTTTGCACTTCTCCTTGGTAAAATCTGTTACAAAAGACACAACACCACTCCCAAAAAACAGATTAGCCAAAGAAATTCCCTTGAAATCTCAGAAATTAGGTCACAGCATCTCCTATTATAGTTTGAATGCTACCAAGGCTTTTATCAGCTAATAAGAAAAAGAACACACAGATATTTCAAAAGACAATTTTGAGATGTTTTTTAGTGTGAGAGTCAAAACCAAATGAAAATTTTCAATTAAAAATGTTTAATAGAAAAGCAGCAATGAAATGTGATCAAAAACAAGTACAGGACTGCTGACATTTGGGGTTCAGTTGCAGATATAACTTTGGAAGTTAATGCATGCAGATATCCTGATGAGAGGCAGTGAATTCAGGGCTTTGCTTTCTTATGTGCTTTTACCCAGGTAGGCTTTTACCTGTTCTCTCCCTCTTCTCTTTATATGCCTTTCTGGGAAACTCACACAAATCATTAGCTTGACTTGACTCTTTCAACAAATCTGGTTGAAACCAAACTTAAAAGCTGCTGAGGAATGACACACGGTGTGTGCTCGGCATAAGGAGGAAAGCAGACTGGCATCACATCTGCCTAAACAAAGGGAATGCAACAGTACAACTAAAAAGTGAAAAAAGCATCAGTCATCTTACCAAACACAGCATTCTCATGTCATAACATTGTATATATTTGCAGTCCAGAGTAGTCTCAAAGTCAGTCCTTTAAATTCGTTGACCTATTTCCTAGTGTGTCCCCCCGCCAAAGGTTTTACAAAAGAAAAGAATCTCCTCAACGCCCAACACTGAAGTCTTTACTGTCATGATTTAAAGTTTTGCTAAAGACTTCTGTGAATGAGGTTTAAAGATTTATTTTCAGATTCTCTTTAATTCCTTAAATTCAGGAGCTGTTTTCCACATGAAAAAAGAAACTTTTTATGATCCACAATGAAGCATTGAACAATGTAATATAATGGTACAGTGCTACATGAAGGGCTCAGACCCTCAGCATTCATTACGGGCCAAGAAATGCAGTTTTTCTAAAATCCTGCCTGCAGAAATCTTTGCAATTCACAGAAAAGTCCTTCACCATACCTGTCAGTACTCTGCTGACACATCTGATGAGTAAGTTCTCCTAAGTAGGTCTCTTTGCTGGTTTCAGAGGACAGCTCCAGGAGGACATAAAAATCACTATATTTATTATGATGCCAACGCAAAATAAATAGAGATACAACTTCCTATTTTAGAGGCCTTTCAGCACCTACAAAGAAAATTAGATTTTAAAATAGCTGCTGTTATATATAGAATTTACAGATTTACGTATATTTACGACAGTTTTAGCATAAATCAAACAGATCAAAGAAAATACTGGAAGAACCTGCCAAATAGTCAAGAATGTCTTTTATATTCAAATGGTGGTTTCATCTATACATCTTGTTGGTGGGATATGCTTCATTATGTAACAGTCTTAAATGGAAATTATGGTAAACTGTTCACTTTGATGCTAAAAAAAATAGACTACACAAACTATAGCTTTCAATGGTTCCTTTTCTTATAATCCAAACTCTCTCCTCTTTCATAGCTGCATATTAATTTTTTCCCAGACAGCTAATACACTAACTACTCTTTCTCTAGGAGTTGCTCTGGAGGGGAAAGAAATTATATTTTTAGCTCTTTGACAAGATAGTTGATTGTTGTGGCATGTTTACTCCCAACATGAACTCCAAGATGTCATATTGTGCCTCATTCAGCCTTGCTTGTTTAAAACTGTGCCAACATAACAACTTGCATGCTTTCAGCAAACTGTTGTATTTCTCATGGCATCACTGCATGTGCAGAGACAACAATATTTTGCTTTTAAGATGCTAACATGATTCATTTCTGCTTTGATTAATACATGCTTGATTACGTGTCATCAGGAAGTCACATTAAAGTGACAGGACTTAGAGACACATTGTTTAAGATTACGTATTTCTACACTTAAAAATAAATTTTCTCAACCCTATGTCTAAGATATACTCTCAGTAACACAACAAGGTTTAAGCTATTTCTGAAAATACACAAATTTGTACATCTGAATTTAAATCAATGGAAGAGGGGGCAATTGTAAATCTCACTTCTGCAGTGATGACCCCAAGTGCTTTTTGCTCTGTAAGATGCAATAAACACCCTCAAGCACACATGGAAGGCAGCCTTGTCCAGCACACATGCAGAGGCAAACAAGAACAGGGAGACAAAAGCACTACCCCTGTCTGCATACTATGGTCTCAAAACAAATGACACTTTTTCATGCCAATCTTTCTGAATGTCATTGATTTAAGCACAAAAACAAAGAATTTAAAATTAGCCACTACGGAAATTAGCCAGACATGACTGATTTTTCATTAGCTAGGTTTGGAGGCCTGTTAATGATCACTGCAAACTCACCACAGGTATTTTTAGTATCCAGAACAAATCCTCAAAGCAAAAAAAAAAAAAATTGTGAATTATTTCACTGTTGTTATAAATATAAGGAATTATGTTTCCTCTCTGAACTCTCCATGTAAAATATGTAAATAATTCAATCGTTAAGGTTTTTTGGGTTTGCATAGCTGAGATAAGCAGCTGTGACATTTTCTCAAGGGAAGGGTGGTTCCTTCCCCGCAAAACAATCCAGGTCATCTGTCACTATAAAGGCATCAACTCCATGAAGCAGTAATTTATTTTTAAAGACTTACTAATTTAAATTCACTGTACTCAAAAACTCTAGAAAAAAAATCAGAATTTATTTTTGTGAAAGGCAGATTATACAACTCTCTCACATATTTAGTTCTGGTTCTGACCCTCCTAGCTAGACTTACCATTTATTTCAGTGACATGCCAGCAGTTGATAGCAGTATCAAAGAATTCAGCAATTTTGGAATCCTGAAATCAGTAATGAATCAGACTTTTTATTTCATTCTGCTATTCCTTTATTTCCTGTTAGAGCCTTTCTTCTGCCTTTTCCCTGCAGCTTTCATACCCACCACAAAGAGCTGTGCCCTAGCAGCCCAGCACAGATGTGCATCAGTCACAGCAGGCTCTCCCCTGCCCAGCCACCCTCTGGCTCCATCCGTCCCTGCTGGAGGATCTCTGCCACTTAGAAGATAGCATGTCTTGTTCATGCTGCAAGAAACATGAAATGCAGCTCTGAGGATCAGCGTCAAGGCAGCACTCAATTGCAAGCAGAGTGCCATTGATTTCAAACGTGGTTTTGTTGCTGCTGCTTCCTATACTTCAACACCTGGACTGTGCAAATCTATTTTCAACTCCGAAAGGAGCAGTCAGAAAGACCAACAGTTGTCAATTACTACAATCACATGCCACTGGTTTTATGGGAATGTGGTTTGGCCACTAGGATATACAGACCCAAAACTTTTCCTGCAACTATTTAGCTCTTATCTGACAGCAGAGTTAAGAGACAGGGTAGGTGTTAAGTCACTGGTTATCACCCATGAGTCACTCTGCTTTCACACAGAGCAAATAAGCCTTAATGTAAGCAGTTAAGACACTGTTCAGCTCTAGTTACAGCCCATGTGAAAAAGATGAGAAGAAAGGGACAGAAGAGGTGTATTAAAACTATACTAATTATGTCATCCAACTTGAATCTCATACACAACATGGTGCAATGCTCAGAAAAGGGCTAAAATTGCTTTACCTCCCTTCATGAGCAAAACCATGCCTGGTGGGTCTAGATGAAAGATGGGTGGCTTATAGTCTTTGACTAGATATTACCCGTGACTTTATTTCATAAAATTCCTAGCAACATGATTTTCTTTTTGCATTATTACTGCATAACTCTATGGCATCCATATATTTAATTCTAAAGAAATTATCTAACAGCCTATTCTTTTCCACTAACCCTGCTCTGCAGTGTAACTATAGCTGCCTACCTCATTTATTTTACCTAGTTCCACTGCAGGGTTAATTACCTTGGGCAGATCTTTGTGCTAACACAGCACTATTGCTTTTAGTACTTGAACAAGCTTGTTTAGGGCCTCTTGAGTGCCTCTCTGCACTGTGCCTCAGGGGCATATTCTGAGAACTGTATTCTTATAAGCACCTTGAAGTTGTGCACCAGCTCCCAAGATGAGAACTGGATGCCTATATCCATCTTCTAGGCACTTTTAAAACACTTGCTCTCAGCTTTGTTTTACACAAAATAATAATAGTTCTTACTGCAGTAGGGTGCAAAATCCTTAAACAGCTGATGAGGAACTAGAATGAGGAAACCTCTGGAAAAGATCAGGTACAACCACTGAATCTCAGAAGCAAGTATAAAGTGGGACCAAGTTCCCAAAAATTCCATACACACTCCTAACTCCATATGAGTAATAGGGTTGGTGCTGGAAAAGAATATAAAGGAAGCCAGATGTTGGATTTAACAAGTTATTAAACAATTTTTTTCAAGAAGTCCATTCATTACAGTTTAACATAAAGACAAGACTTTAACTGAGGAAGTGCCATGTCACAGAGTGCTGGAAACTAGGAATACATGACAAAAATCTTTTCCTCAGTCTTTCCTAGGGCCACTGTTACAAAAAGATATGCACTACATGGAGTCTGCCTGACCCTATACAGCTGTTTCTATGACCTCTACTCAACATTTTAGTACAGGCTACCAGGGAGAGAGGAATCCCAGATAACACAGCCCTCTCTTTACCCCCTCCAAGACTGTAATGCTAACTTTTAAAGCAGAGCCTGATGAAGAACAGGAGCTGACAAACAGGTTTGGAGGCATTCTTCCCATTTATAAATATATCCATGTGGAAAGGATACACAATATGAATAGATCTTGTAAGGTGAGAGATAAACAGAAGAAAATACAGCTGAGATCTACATGCAGTCTCTATTTTATTAACAGACAGCTAAGAGAACAGGTGTGGTTTAATACCTCAGCCCTGGATACAAGTTGCTACTTTAAAATCATCTTTAGCTTCTATAAAATTTTTATGTAAGTAAAATAGATATTTTCACAGACTATTTCTCACAGACTTTCTTAATTTTGAGTTTAGCCCACTTAGCTAACTCCTTTGGCACACAGCAATCTGAACCCTGTTCAGGTTCCTTTCCGGAAAAAGCACAATAGGTAATCTTCCTTCAGACAGAAAGAAGCATAAATCACTGTAATGCAAAGCCAAATAGGGAAACAATTGTTTTCCTAGTATGAGACAAAGTAATATTGTACACAATATGTACAGGGGCAGAGTCCCAGCTGGTTTGAGTTTGCTTGTTTACAATAACAGCAGTAGAACAGTGTCAATTGAGACACACACAACATGCCACCAAGAGTTTCCAGCAGAGGCTGCATGAAGAAACACCAGCAGCGCTTTTCTCTCCCCCGCCTTACAATTTTAAGTCAACAAATCAAAGCAATTATTTCAACTCTAAAGCCAGTTACAATTTGCACCTTTTGCAAAATGATGTCTCTCTTGAATTGTGTAATTTCCTTATAACTCCCACTACCACTAGAATTTTGCTTTCTGAAGCTTGTGAATAGAGCTCTTAAAGAAGTGACAACTTCAATCGGTGGTTCAGCTTCTTTTAACCATCAAAATTCAACACTTCCTTTTTATTAACTGATGAAGTGAGACATGGGGCTGCTCAAAGCAAACAGAATACAGTCTCCAAAATCAGCATGTTGGTTTGGAATGGGAGCACATCTAATTCCTAAGAGCAGAAAATAAGCCTGTGAACAAAATATTATTATTGCTAAACAAAATCTCTCAACAGCTATTTTAGGGCTCACTCCTTGAAGATGCCAAGTACAATGACAAGCCAAATGATGAGGTATAATTCTCACCCCCTTATCAGCAATATGTGAGAGAGAGGAAATGGATCAAAAAGACCCTGAACCACAGAGCAGCTTAGAAAAGAGGGCTGGAAAACTTAAAATAGCTGCTCACAAAACTACACGACTCTAGCTCTAATAAATTCAATTCCAAAAGCCCTGTGCCATGGCAAAAGAACAGCAAGCACAGAAGAGGTGATAGAGAGGCTAATTTCCACATTTAGACAGTCATTTTGGTTGTCATTGTGAATGTGTACAAGGATCATAAGGATTCATTACTCATAGAAGAATAACATACCAGGGTCCAAGCATCAATATCAATGGCATAGCTGTTCAAGAAATAATGTATCTCCTTTGGAAATTTAACCACGTGTAACCACCCTGCTTAGATATTTTGTGTAATGTATCCACAGTTTCCAACTAATAGCATTCTAGGGCACATGCCACAGATTTACACCTGCCTGTGAAAGTCACTAACAATAATCCAGCATAAAATACTTACAACTGGAGCCAAAGATACAGAAGTGGACACTGACCCGAAGCAAAACAGAATTTGACACAACAGACTAAAAGTCATCCCCACCTTAATTTAGACAAACACTTTTATATTTTCACTTGACACAGGAAAACAAATGAAAATTTCTGATAACTGCCTGGTAGATATATTTAGTACAATCAATTGTACTATTACAAATGTTAATGTCTTATCTTTATAAACAGAAGTATTTATTGCTTGCTTTGTTTTACAAATATACCAACAAGATATATTTTTAAATTACATGTTACAAGTCAATTTAAATTACTAACATGGTTTAATGTATTTCAGCAAAAGTGTTCACTTTCTAATACATACTGCTGCTGTGCCAAGTTTGTCATAAATAAGCAGCAACATTTTTTCCATCTACTACACATTAAATGGGCTGTAGGGAGTGAATACCAATTCACTCTCCAGCCTTCTCATTTTTTATAAGGCAACATTGGTATCTTACACACATTAAAATCAGCAACAGCAAGATAGGTTTCTCCTTTCTCAAAATTTTGATTTTAATTGCTTTCCAGGCAAAGGGGTGATCTGAAGTCTAACAACTGCAGTTGCTGTTGGTCTGGTTATTCAGCAGTAAAAATTAAGCATCCCATATTAATGTCCTGCTACAAGAAAAATAAAGCCCTGCTTACTGTGATTAAGGAGATTAAGGAGATTCCTCAGTATTCCAAATAAACGATCAAATTTTTTAAACAAGTTAGAGATAGTTATACAGAGGTCCACTATTCATTAGTTTGATGATACTGATGATACTATTGCTATCAGTTTGATAGATCTGAAGAGAGTCAGTGTCCACTTATCCATCATCATGTCCATCAAGGAAAGATTTGCTAATCAGCCTGAAACTGATCTGGTTTGACATTTGTCTGAGTGACTAGCTACAGACAAATCTGCACTCCTTACGTCTAAGAAAGGCTTTGTAACTCTTCCCATGAACAGTTTCTTTCTCCTTTGCTAGGATGTTAATCCCAGTGGAATTATTTAGAATTATTCTCACAGCAGACAGCGAAGGTCTGATCTGTTACTAATATCAAGGATGGTTGAACATATATGGACTATATAGGAAATTACGAAGGACTGTCCCTACAAGACCAAAGTAATAACAGAGCAAAAGATTTAAGAGCAAACAAGAGCCAAGCTGCAGATATTTCCTCCAGTGTCATACGGAGCTTGCATAGAGTACTAAAAATTTACACTAATGAAAAGCAGAGATACACAAAGAGAAAAGCACCACAGTCTGATTAATGAGAAAAGGCACTATTCATCATCAAAATACCACTTAAACACTACCTTTCCAATATGACTGTAAATTCCTGCATCACAAGCAAATACACTTGAATGTTTAGATATTTTATAAGAGAAATGTCTTCAATTAAACAAACAGAAAAGATACAAGAATTTATAGTATGTAACAAATTCAGGACACTGAAAATACAGTTCATTAATACTGTTCCAATAGCAGGCCTTACATATTAGAAGCAATTGTCAACACTTAAACACAAAAGCAAACTAACAGGAAACACAAACCTCATTGATTTTCTTGCAGAACTATCTATTGTTACTCTAAATCATTCCCATGCCCCCAACAACAAATACCGTAATTCATCAAAACTGTAATAAGACTGTTAGCAGGACAATAACACAGACTTTTTTAAAAATCAGAAACCTAGCCAAGCTGTGAGTATGGAAAAAAACCCACACCTCTCTCATTACTGTATAAACACTTTTCTGACTATGTTACATCTTGGTAGCAGTCCTGAGAGATCCATCCAATATAGAATTGTAATCAAAAAGGAAAAGTGAATGTGTGGGCCTGCATTAATCCTTCTCTTTGTTACATACTGATGCTATTAATTTACAATTAGTTCTTAGATTAGAAACTTAAGATTTTATTTCATAAAAACCATTGGGAATTAGAAGAAACTATAGATGGAATTAATTGGATTTGGAGGAGGAAAAAGACGGATTCTACCTTGACAGCTCAAAGCAGTGCCATCATCCCAGTGTTTTCCACTACAACTGCTAAGAAGGTATATGATCAGGCCAAGCCACAGTAAGAGAAGGCAGGCTAGTGAGAGCCCTGGCCTGCCTAAATGTCAGTCCTTTATAGTCAGTGTACTTCACCATAGCTGCTCTTGAGGTAGTTTGGAAAATCCTGTCCACCTGCTCACTCCACACTGAATCTCCTAACGTTGAAACAATTCAGAAGGTACTGGAAGCAATATGGTAGCTCACAAACATGGTCAGCAGATGGTGGGGTGTCTAACACATGCATTGAAAATAAGTTGCTCATGTGCTAACACAGCACATGCTTTCTGCAAGTAGGAAATAACTGAGAGGCACCTGGAAATTAATAGCTGGAAGGCCAAAAGGATCCCACTAAGATTGCATAACTTCAGTACATGTGAAGATCCTTTAGTTAAAGCAGTAGCAAATAAAAGTTATCTGGACCGCTATTACACTTGAAATCAGGGCAGTAGCTACAAGCCACATACTCAGCTGAAATTACAAACAATTTAAATAGGCCAAAAGTCTAGTTTCTGAATCAGCTTAGATCAATGCACAAACCTAACACCATATTACCAGTGAAATACGGGATTCATCACCACCTCTGCCCCACCACCCTGCTGTGCAATCCCCATGTCCCTCTCCTTTCAGCACTGCCAATCAAGTAACAGTATCAATCCCAAAATAAGATGAAAGTTATGGAAGCAGAAGAAAGGAGGACAGAACTGAGGCTTTCAATGGCAATGCAGTCCGGGATCAACTTAAACTGTTCACAAAGCAACACCCAAACTAATGTCAGGGTTACAAACAATTTGCTCGATTCCAGAAACATAAACAGCTGAAAATTCCAACCTCCTACAGCAAAAACACTTGAAATATGTTGAAGTATAGGTATTTTTATAAACCTAGTAAAATCTATGAAAAACAAGACAGCTAATGTCTAGTGTAAAGATACAGATACTGTTGGGGAACTACTGCAAACAGATGATTGTGGTGGTCTCTGGTGCTTGACATTCACAAATGCTGATGTTGTCTGGATAGCCCATTATTACAGCTCAATTTCCTCACAATTACATGAGGAAAAGCAGACTCTACATAGTTAAACAATAAATGGAGTTGCTATTTACCTTTTAAACAACAGTAGGTTGAATCAGAAGGCTGCTAGAACAGAGTTTGCTTATATGAGTTTTCCACACTCAAATACAAATAATGGGAAAATCAGTCCCCAAAAAATGTTTATCTTCTCAGAACAGAAAAATAAAAGAGAGACCAACAAAGACAGCAGAATGGGAATTTCAAAATTTCTGACATTGTGAAAAAGACAAAAATGGCTACTTGTGACTGAGAAGAAAGTGCAATTTGATAACTACATAAAGAATGTTTAAAAAATCATATTAAAAGGCTTCACACAATTTAGCTATCCTTTATGCTCTTTTTAGAATAATTCTAACCACAGCTACTAAAAATAATTTTACTACCTATGTCTATGAAATAAGAAATTAGTAGTATTAGTCAAGACCCCCAATGTCAATCTCATTCTGATATTATATGAAAATGCAACAATTTTTCCACACGTGTGCTTACAAGTAAAAAACAAAGTAAACTGTCTCCTTTCTCTGCTTTAAAAAAAAAAAAAAATCTGATAGGTTTACAGCTTGTGTGTCTTACAAGTAAAGTAATGTTCATTCCAAATCTATTAACTTTCTTCACTAAAATGGATGACTGCAAAAATTGTTTTTTTCATTTCAATAAGAGCCAATTTTTAAAATATAATTTCTGAGCAACCTGAATGTAAATATTTTTATTTTAAGCAACACTACCTCACCTTCTCAAGCTGTAATTTTCTTTGACACAAAGCATTATTAGACAGTGTCTTGCCTTAACTGCTGCATCACTAAGTACTCTGGAGAGGTCTCATTTAATCTTTCTCTCTTCAGAGACACCTGACTTTTCATGATGTGTTTCAACATTCATTGAGTCAGAGATCAACGCAGTCAGAATGAGTCTTGTGGTTTACACTATTACTAGGGGGTTAGGAAAAAAACAAGACTGAAGAAAAAGACACAGTGCTTAAGTACGGCACCCCAAATATTCCCTTACTGGAACCTAGACTGCACAAACAGTGAAACATGGTAGCTCAGTTTGCTTTGAAAAACAGATACCTGAGTTCCACAATCCCTGTCAGGACTGGAAATAGATGGGAGCATAAGGAACACCACACCAACTCTGTTCAGCATCTACCTTCCATGACTATTTTCATTCTCTGACAGATAAAACTTGCAGATCTAATTCCTGAGGGTGAAGTAGGGGTGGACCTTTATTAGAAACTTCATCAAATCTTTTTCTTATTTAAAATTCTATGGGCATGTCTGCACATGGAAAATTGTGAATGCTGAGCCAAATTGAATTTAAGTGTGAGTTCAAAATGCATTAGTTAAAACATATTAAACCCCCATGTGGACATTTTCATTCATAAGTAAAGTGGCCTAGTTTAATCTGATTTAATTAATATGTTACAAATTCACCCCTTGTTAATTAAACTCCATTTTTCTGAGCAGGCCCCTACAGTCACTCTGCAAAGGGCTGTGAAACACGGGCCTTGAGCTTCTCTCCTGGGTTAGGCACTGGGTACTGCGCAAGCCAGAACCAGTCAGAGGGGACAGAACTGCGCCTGCATTTGGAGCACACAGCTGACAAAAAGGGAACTGAAAGTAGGAGGGAATCAGGAGAGCTTCCAACTCCATGTGCAAGTCATAACAAGCCTGGACAAGACTTGCAAGAAGAAATCTGCTGTAGAATTACTACTGTGATATTGTGCTAGACACAGGAACAATTGTTAAGAACATGGAAAGCTGTATTTCCTGGATGTTCAAGCAAGTAACATAAACAAGTATTGCTTTTATCTCACGTTCTATACCAGATTCCAATATATTGTAATCTTTTCTGCAATGTTTTTTTCTTATTTCTATTTGAATGTGTGCAGGACCAAGGAATAAAATTCAGGAACCACAATCAAACGAAAAATAATACTGCAATTAAAACTGAAATGTACATGCTGGTTCTAAGACACAATAATTGTGGCTAATAGATATTATAAAATAATCCTATTTTGTAATCTTAGGTTTTTAAAAGCACTGGTACTACTCATATCAAGCTGATACCAAGCAGATAAAAGCACATTGAGACAAAACTTATTTCCTTTATTATCTACTTATTACTTTACAGCAGCATCTGCAGCACAGCAACATTAATATCTTAAAAATCATTGCACAGTGTGAAGACAAGTGAGCTAAACGGGATCTAAGTGTTAAGATGTGGTAAAGACTAAGATCTTTCTGTCCTCGCTTTGCTCAACTGCGAGCAGCCCCTATCTGCAGTGACACTAATTCACTGCTCTGACGCTTGTCCTATGGCCTGTGTGAAAGAGTTGGTAGTTTCTGTTCCTACTGGGCAGGTATCCAAGCTGTAAAGCTACTGTTCACTTGTCACTAATTGATACCCTTGGTAGTCCATTAAGGAAACTATGGAATGAATAAGCACCTCTCACTGGTAAAAATATGCTCAGGATATGGTAAAAAGATTGTGGTGCACTGGCAAAAGAGCATGAGAAAGGCTTCACTGCTACTCGTGCTCCATCCATTCAGAAGATAAATAGAGGGCTTCATTCTTCAGATCTGTCACTTTGGCATCTTTCATTGCAATAAATTAGCATTTAAGAAAAAGCTACAGGAAAATGAATTCTTCTTGCTGGTGACAAAACCCAATTCTCACACATAAACATAACAAAGGACAATCACTTCATAAAATATTCTCTGGAAAATAATGTATTATTCATACACTGAATCATGCAAAATTTCTCTGACCTTTTGTGCTTGTCTTTTTCTGGATGTCATCAACTGTTTTGTAACTTTCTCAGATTTTTCATTCTTTTAAACTCATCTAAATTAAGAAGTTATTTGATCTTGTATTTTAAATCATCATAAAACCATTCTTTCTGAGAATAGGAATCTGAGAGAGAAGCAACACTTATCTTTCTCCAGTCTCTCCCAGTGTCTATTCATGCAAGATTTACTAATTGTTAAACAATCCTCGAGTTTCACTTTTGGCTTCTTTTGCATAATGTGTTGTTAAATTACATTAACTTAATGAATAAGCATTTCAGTACTTCATTTCCTTTGTAACCGTTTCAAACAAGAAAGACAGCATTCTAATTCACAGCATCTAACAGTCTTAAAAAATAATGCTCAATGCTAAACAGCTGGAAGCAGTAATACTAAAACTGTGCCAAACATACAGAGACAACTCAAGCATTTAAACTGCAGCTATTACAGTTTACTCCATGGTGGCAGATTCCCAGCAGAAAATCATGCCTTCTCCCCACCAGTATCACTGGATACTCACACAAACCAACATTTTCCCTAAAAGGAACATGCATGGTTTCCATCAGTTTTGTGCAATTATTTTTGTTAATTGTGAAATAATAGAATTTTGCATCTTTTTTCCATGGGAAAATGCAGCAGCCAGTCTGGCCCATGCATCTAGTCACTATGCCAAGGCTGTAACATTATCTCATGCCTGAGAAACCTTGTACTGCTCTGACATCAGTTGAAAATGAGAGTAGCTGGAAAATGGTCAAATGCAGCTCAGTGAAATAACACCCTTGCAATTCTCATTGACACCCACAGCCAGTATCAAGCCATGAATTGTTGCAGTCACCATAAATCACAGCCATGCAGCAAGCAGCATTCAACTTAAGTTTTCCAACAATACAGCTGATTTCAATTACACACAGAATAATTTCTAAAGATTGACAGAAATAAGTTCTGAGTGTAGCAGACAAAAAGTTGTGAAATTTCAAAGTCATAAGCATTCAAAGTGAATTTAAGAAAAGAAAGATGTCATCTATTTTTACAAGGGAAAAAATGAAACAAAAGGAACCCAGTTTTTGTTGCAGTAAGAGTGGCTTAGAAACTTTTGCAAATGCTCTGCCCCTACTGAAATAATACAGCCTATTGTCCCAGCTGCTGAGCACCCAGCAGTAAAGCAACACCCAGCAGGAACAACAGCTTTTCAGCTTTTCTCATAGCAGGGCAGCTATAGACATACCCACATTTTCTAAACCTTGCAGGGCAGCTATAGACATACCCACATTTTCTAAACCTTTACCATTCAAGGCAGTTCAGAAATTGCCAAGACTTGCCAAGAACCTCCACTGCACATACACGGTGTCTAACCTTACAATACAAACATCACATTCAAAAATGCAGTTAACTGTACTCGAGTCTGCATCTCTTTGCTTTGTCTTCTGCCCAGGCTGTAGTAGCTTTAATGTAGGACTAAGAAGAAATAAAGAAAACACTTTTGCATGTTTAAAGTCAACTCAAAATCACTTTCAGAATGAGAACACTAAAAACCAAACACAGAATTTTCCAACACTGCAGATAGTCATCTGTAGTTGATACAGAAAAAATTTGTTTCTACCATCTTTAAAAAAGCTGATGTTACCTTGGAGTACAATACAAAACTGTAAATCACTAAGACTTATAATGTCTTACCTTATTTGAGCCACTGGTGGAAAATCCTGACTACCTAGTGGCAATCTCCCTCTGGGTGTGCACTTTTTCCATGTATTATAAAGATTAATATGTAGGCCCTACATTTTACAGAGACTTACACACAGAATGAATTCTGTAGGACTTTATCTTAGTAAATCTGTTTTCCATCATTCCATAGTTACGTTCTGAAATACTGGCATAGCATTTCAATTCTTCCACGATGGACACCTCAGTGAGCCACAGAAACAAAGCAAATCTCCATGTACTTGTACAGTGACATCTGAAGCTCCACCTCAGCCCTTGTTTGAGCATGATGTGGTGAAGGAACAGATCAGGCATACCCCGTGTGGGACTGTGAATATAATACTACTACAGAGTGTGGGAGGCGAGCTATTTCATTGCAAGGAGAATCTGACAGTGGAAATTTCCATTCCCTGTATACTTCAAAGGCAAACCTGGATCTTATACATGAAAAGTAATCAAAACTGGAAAACAAATTTGGCTTGTGCACCTGTACCAATAGAAATTAAAGTTAAATCAATACCTTGATTTTGCCTTAGGAATTAGCCAACCCCTCCATAATTCTCCAATGTACACATTTTACAGCCACAGCACACACATCGAACACTGGCTAGGTAAAAAAACGTGTTTAATGTGTGTTTGACAAAAAAGTGTATGTCAACATAGCTTACTGCAGATCAAAACAACTATTCTCACACATGTTGCAGTCTGACTCCACTTCTGGCCTAATTTTTCACGTATTTTTCCCCCTTGCCACTGTTTTAAATCCATCTCTACCTTCATCTGTCTTGGCCTCTTATACACACAGTTACTTCTGCATGTTTTAATGCTTACAGAGAACATGGGGATAACTGTTTCCATTTTCATTAGCTCCATTAACTTCAAGCTTCATGAACCAGTTGAATTTTGTGATCCTCCTCAGGCTTTAGGATGACATCTTTCCTGATGTCCTCAGTCTAGAGGTAGCCTTTCCCCAGAATCTCTGCTCTATTCTACCCAAACTCTGTGCAGATACTCCACTTTTCAGTAGAAATTACTGTTTGAAACAAACTCAAGTATTCAACCATACTGCACTGCTTATCATCTCATGTCCACATCTAGTGAGAGCCACTCAAACAGAAGTTGTTGTGAAGCTCTACCTTTCTTGATACAGTCTGGAAGTCAAATACTATCTCATATATCACACAAGGACATCTCAGAGTTCAGTAATGTAGTTATTGGACTTTATGTGATTTAGGAAGATTCAAAGCATGAGGAAGGGGATTGGATGAGAACATACTGTTTGCTGCTATTAGCAGCAGGCTGGACAGAAAATTCTGTTTCTTAAAAACATTCTGAACAACAAAACAAGCTTACATCCACAGACGCTATGTGCAAGCTCCACACTGCAGGAGTCATTCCATCAGATTAAGAAAACGCTAACGAAATACTAAAAAAAAGAATCTGTCAAACACTAAAATAAAAGCTCAAAATCTACTAAATTTGCTAAATCTTCGTCACAATCTTCTCTTTATAGAACAGCCACAGTGTGCCAGAACTGTGCAAGAAAAACTCAGTTCTTGATACAGTTGTTTATAATCTGTATAGACAACACAAGAAGCAGTAATGAAGGTCAAAGCAGTTGGAAGAGAAACTAAAGCAAGAATGTTGTAGTCAAGGTTAGGAATTAGCTTCTGCTTAGTTTCTGTATTTTCTGACTTGTTTTACATCTTAAAGTAAACCTTAATGAAGATGCAAAAGAAAAAACAGTATTTAAAAGTCCTTTTGAAAGCATGTTCACAAAGGAGGAATTTGAGTGAGAATGGAATCAAGACTATAAAGACAAGGGTGGAATTGGAAGGAATGTAAAAAAATTAATAGTTATATACCATCCAGTAGGTAAAAAAACAGAGAAAAAACAGGGCAGGCTCCTGGTCACATTTAGTGAGGTTGGAGATGGAGAAATGGATATGCAAGTAAATAAAAGGTGCCAAACAAACCATTAAAGCCAAGACTACAATTTCAAAAGAAATAGAGACAAGGAGGACACTACTAGAGATGCAAGGAGTAAAATGCAGTAGGAAATTGTATCAAGATGGAGGAGAAAGAAGAGGTATGGAAGTTACACATCGCTGTTTTGCTTACACAGGACCGAAGAAGACAGTAGGCCTCAAGAAAATGCAGAAGTACAGGAGCCTGGGAAAAAGAGGAGGACAGGTTTGGCTATGTTTACATTTTGTTAGCAGAATGCCATTGGAAAAGTCTAAGATGAGGGAATATATACCCTTATACACACCTATCACACACAGTCCCAAAACAAAACAAGGTTACCCAGGGACGTTACCAAGTCAGACAAGAAGAGGCCTGATGGAATTCTCTTTCCCCACATCAAAAATCAAACAGCATCTAAGGCACCAGAAGATGCCACAAAAGCTGGCAAAACCCATGCACAAACTGTGTAAAGCCTGAAGAAGAAAAATATTTTTTATAAATGTGACTAATGATTCTCATATCATCAAAAATATCCGGATGCATCAAGTATAAAAGGTCTCTTATGATGTGGTCAGGTAAAAACTGTTGCTACCAAGTCTAAAGTCCAATTTCCAGGGAATAAAGGAGACCCAAGAAGAAACTGTCAGAGAATTAGCAATAAGGTCAAGGATAAGAGAGTAGACAGACTTTTCAAGCAGCACAGAAGCATAAGGGAGAAGGAAAGGGCAATTGAAGCTGTTAAGGAAACTAGAAAGAAAAAGGCAATGTTGCCAACTCTCCATTTCATCAAATAAAAAAAAATTCTGATGATAAATTAAATTCTTGACTTGTCTGTGTCTATACAGAAAAAGGGGGAAAGCACTTCTAGTGATACAGACTAATTCACTGCTATCTTAAAGAGAAGTAACTCTCTGTGAAGTCAAGAGCATAAAAACTTGTACAGAACTTGCTCATTTTTTCTAATTCTCTCCTAACAAGGGCTACTAAGTCATTTTACTGTGAACACTAACACAGCATATTTACTGCATAATTGTATCTAACTGTTTCTGAATTAATCTGGAAAATAAGTCAATGAAAGAAAAGCAATACAGAAATTCTGCCATCACTGTTATACCATCTTATTTCAGTATCATTTCACTTTGGTAATATTTTATTGCTAAATGTTCATCCTGAAGATAAAGACCACCCTCTTCTAGCAGCTTCAGTTGTGAATATCTGCTGAATACTTGAATCACATCCCCTCCTGCATCCTGTAGTTTTCCTTCTCCAATTTTACTCTCCCATTTTTCCTTGGATTCTTGCTCACTCAGAGCCTTGACACCCTTCCTTTATTTCTCATTCCTCCTCCGCAGTTTCTTTGCTTTCATTCTGCCTGCTGCCCTCTTTTCCAGCTATCTGTACACTGTAAGAAATGTTTAAATAGAAGATCTCACTTTGAAAACTCGTCTCCCCTGGCAGCGTCCCCGGGCTGGGGCGGCCGCTGGCGCTGAGGCGCGTTGCTAAGCAGCTCTTCAGCACCCAGTTCGAGCGATGGGACTCAGCTCTGCTCCACGCTGCTCGTGCAGTGCCCTGGTTTGCAGGCAACAAGGGGCCTGAATACCTTTGTCACAGGATGATCAAAGTCCTGCTCCTTCCTGGAGGTGCGTGGGAGGACAGAGGCTAGAGCATATTGTATTTTTTAAAATAAAAATGTAAATAGGCTCTCCCAACAATGCCCCTTCGACAGTATTCCCATCTCCAGAAGATAAGTGGTATTTTTCAGCTACAGAGCTTCAAGAAAAATATTTTGAATGTCAGAGAGAAATATCTTTAAAACCTAATTTAACAACCACTCACAACCAGCTTAGGCAGCCTCTCTGCTGCTTTCCCAGTTGCATCTGACTTTCTCCCAGGTCCATTTAAACCCAAGCATGAGCAGGCCCTGTGTATTTTGGACACTTGGTGCAACATTGATACTGTGCCTGCTGGGTAAAGCGACATAATCACAAGCAGCCTAAGTATGCTCACAATTGCTGGACATGCACAGGTAAACAGCAGGGCACAGTCCTGCTACAAGATCTCCACTGTGGTAGCATCAGGTGGCGTTACTATCACTTTCCCATCCAGACACAACTTCTAGGTCCTCGCTAAGTTCTTCTCAAATCTCAAGTGTAACTGGTTACCTGGCTATTAACACCTATATGGTGTAAGAGCCATACCCCTGATCCTGTACTTCTTCTGAAACTGACTTGATGGCTTCTTGTACTAATAACCATAAATACCAGGTATCAACCTGGTACCAATGCCAGAATGGCAGAAATCCATTTTAGAAAAGAGATAGGAGGATGAACATTGATATGTCAGTGCCTTATTGCTGAGAGGCATATACTCCTCCCCCACTTCATCTCCCTGGCCAGATCATATTCAGTGCCTCAGGTGTCATAATTTTCCTTTGGATTCAGGTGGATGAGATGGGAATGTTCAAGTCCTGAGGTGGACAAGCAGAAACTACTGGTCTGGGAAGCCACCGTGGCAGGATGCACACCTCTGGATTTCCAGCAGCTCAACAACAACTATGGATGCAGCTCACACGTTCATCCTGACAGCCTCTGCACATCAGGTCACTAGAACATACAGCACAGAGAATTACTGAACTCATTCTCTAAAATAAAGGCAGACAGTAAAGCGCCTAATGCCAAGGTTTCTTTTAAGTACAAACCTACAGTAAAATACAAGAGGTGAAGCAGGAAAGGAAAGCCTGATATCCCTGTTTCTGTTTTGCCCTGAGACTGGCTAACCAGTCAGCTGATGGGTAACCACACACATGGAGAAGACTTGACAGCATCTCTTACTTCGTCATTCAACTAAATGGAAAGAGATGCTATGTTTAACAGAAGAGAAAAAAACATTTTAAATTACATCCAAGATATTTTCAGTGAAGAAAATTCAAAGAGAATTAAGAAGATGAGAAAATTTTCGTAACAGCTGGAGGAGTTTATTGGATTTAGTGAAGATTTGCTAAGGGAAGTCCTGTTGACAAAGAATCTTTTCTTGACTTTTGCAATTATCAGCAAGATATGGGATTGATCTATCACATAAGGATGAGCATTAGAAAATATGTGAACATTTTCCTGTGTCTTAGGCAAAAGAAAGATGAAAACATGTGTAATACCCTGGCATTTTATGTTACCACATTAATACTTAAAACCCATATATGCACGTAAACTGATCTACAGAGTGAATCCAGAAGTTGCCTGAATGACATCAAAATCTTTTCATACTCTTAAAAACCTAAGAGCACTCTTATACACTTTGCTCATCAACCTGTACTCCTCATCACAAAAGAGACAAGCTGGGCAAGTTACAATGCTGGAAGAGGCCGAACTGAACACTGAAGGTATTATAACTGCTGTTATATTTGCAGTCATGAAAGTTTAAAGAATTCAAAAATATTTGCACATTTCATTTCCCAAGTTTTCATGCACACTTTGCTGAATGTGGGTATCCAGGAATACAGGCAGAGTTCTCTTCCTCAGAAACAGAGGCTGTGCTAAAAGTATCTTGACATTTCATCTTATACAGACAGTCTGATCCCTAATTACTCAGTATATGAAGTGAATTGTAATTCTCATCAGAAGGCTGCTGAAACATTTAATCCTGACAGCATTTTGAGCTGTTTCTCTCAGGGAATTTGGGGGGATGTCTGGGGGAATTTAACATTTTTCAGTACTAAGCTGGAAGTTGATACGGGGCCAAATACATCCTTTAATTTAAGGTGCTTTCGCTGTATCTTTTAAAAATCATGCAACTGTACAATGAAGCTGCCCTCACAATGTTCCAATAGTTCTTCAATAAATGTACATTTTAAACAGAAAATACAAGTGCCTAATAACTGAAGCAATGTTTCATACTACCTTGAAATAAACCTATATGCATTCAGGAGTATACCCTTTTTTTTTAAAAAAAAATATGAAATAGTATCCTACCATATAATTTCAAATCATGTTTGTAAGAACAAATAAAATACAAATTAGTTCTTATGTAGAGCTTCTCATGAGCATAGCAAATCGGTCTCCTCATTTAACAGAACAAAAGAGCACTCAGGTGTAAAGAAACAAATTGTTCTGTGATCCAGCAGAACCAAGAAGACCTGCACAGAAATTAGGTCTCCTCAGATCCTAGCAGTTGTCCAGACCCTGGACAGGACCACCACCTTGGGCAGCCATGGCTCTTCCTAATGCCCTCTGACCACATGGCCTAATACCTGACCACAGCCTGCTGCCCTACTGGCACCACCCACTAGCGAGGATTACAACTTCTGAAAGCAGCTGCATTATGAAATCAAATTAATATGACAGGAGCATTCACATAATCAGCTCCTTCCAGACAGTAAACAACCTCTTCTTTGGAGATGCCTGCTTGAGCCACCTGACATGTATTCCTCTTTTTAGGTACCTTCTCAGAAGTTTTCAGTGTCACATTTCCCATTAGCTCATTTTTGTCTATACAAGAGTTGGGAAGAGAATCTCTGGAATTTGTAAGAGGAGACAGGCTAAATGCAAGTCATCAGTATAATATATAATCCTGTTGTTAAAATGTAAATGTCACTATGAAAAAAGACAAACTAGGAAGAATCTGTGCAAAGCAGCAGGAATTATCTTGAAGTAAAAAGAAGTTATTATCTTGAAGTTAGAAAGGACTAGAGAAACGTAGGGGTTTTTCAGTCTGAAAACAAAGTCTGACTTGAGCTATGGGAATAGCATTACAATATATATAACTCTCAATATATATAAGCTCTCAACACCCACTAGGAAAGAAAAAAAATATTTGAGATAAAGCTGTAGAAAATAAGATGAATTTCAGAAAAAAATAAGAATTATAAAGACATAACACAGGAAGGACTCTAAGCAAACTAAATTTTAAAAACAGATTGGAAAACCATGTAGTCAGAATAATTTAAGTAAACACAGTCCTACTGTACTGCAAGATGGGCTAAAATGATACAAAGTTGGTTTCCAGTCTTTAGCTGTTCCATGCACTACACTAAGACAAATACATGCATTAGCTATAGAGTTACAAAAAGACACACAAAACAATGGGAATAATTACATTAATTTGTCATTTAATTTTTATTACTGCCTTCACTAATATTAGTTTATTTCTACTTAGGGTAGAAAAAATGACACTTCTCTACTGCTGGATATTATTACCTTATTTCCTTACTGGCGTGTGCTGAGTGCAGTTTCTTTCCTCAGACCTGCATTGGGTACATACCTGGTCACTTGTGCCAGGGAGCTGAAATAGCCCCGGGCACTTTGCTAGGTACATCACTTCTTAGTGTGACAATTACTATGATAATTTGTTTCCCTCCTAGCCTGCTCCTATGAGCCAGCTAAAGCAAGGACAATTTGCTGTGTTTTTGCTTGTAAGAAATAACATAAAGATGCTTGCAAAAACAGTAGGTCCCATTTGCACAGAATTTCCCTCACCCAGTTCACCCATAACTTTTCAGCTCTCACACCCTGGGCTTTTCCCCCCAGTGCCATTTAGAGACTGTCCAGCAGTGCATCAGGAAAGGACTCAACACCACAGGTATAGGGCTTTCTCACTCATCTTTACCTAAGGGAACACCCAAAATTGAAGGGCACCTTAGACTTTTAAGCAAATAGGATTTAACCATCAGTAAAGAAACTTGGAGAGGCACTCTCTTCTGGTTTTATACATTACTATATTAACTACAGTAATATAAATATATATATATAATTACTATATTAATTGACAAAATGAAAATTAACACTAAATGCTATTCAAATCAATACAACATTGGCTATCTAACCAGATTCATTATCTTTCCATGTATTTTATTTACAAGGAATATTGAGATGGGGCTGGCTGATAGATTTCCACCAGATATCCTTGCTGGTCAGAAATCTAAGCAATATTCAAATAAGCCAACATAAATGTCCACAAATTCTAATTTTCCATTATACTGGAACTACTCTATGACAAAAGAAAATGCTAATTTATGTATACTCTGAAGTATACATCTTACATAAGGTATTATAAAGACAGAATAAGAAGCATATTCATAACTTCCTTTTCACTTCACAGATAATGTCAGAATAATATTTATGAGATTGTGGGTACATTTATAACTAGGACAAAATTTAATATTAAATGTCCATCTTATGCAAACTTTTGCTTCACAGAAGAAAGAAGTGAAAGAATCTCTCAAAAAAGAACAAGTAAGAATAAATCAAATGGAAAATTTTCCCATTAATTAAAATATCTGACTGTGTAACAGTTTAAGTATTAAATGCTTAAGGAACAATCTTTTTAAGTAAGATATTTTATCTTCTTTTAAAGAAAACACTTCTGTGGGTTCTCTCACTGTGACAGATTACTGTGCTCACAAGCCTCAAGGTCTTTTCAGAAGTTTGTTAATCAACAACTTGGTGAGGTCTTAATCAAACTTTGATGAGTGACAACAAAAATAGTCAGACAACAGCCATACATGGACCAACTGTGAACTTTTTCTCTTTGAAATACAGTTCTATGTTATTAATTAGTAATAAACCCTTAACATCAACCCCCAAACCAAACAGAACATGCTGTGATAGTGTTTCTTTCTTATTAAAATACTTTATTCATATCGAAGATAAGTTGTACTATGCAGAAGGAAATCTAAATGTAATGCAGAAGGACCTGCACTTCTAAAATATTAGTAAAAGTTTTTTCCTACCTCAAAATAGTCATTGTTCACCTTTGTTAATCAAACAGGAAAAAAAATACCACAGGGATAACAGCTATTTGAATCTAGCTTTTTCAAACATTCCAAGAGCACGTCATCCAGCAGTCCCAGGCCAACACCTAAAAGCAAGGGCAGGAAGCAGACTCCGTGTTTCAACGCAACTGGGAAGTAAACACCTGAAGGTCTGAACAAGGTGGGTACTTGCTTGATGGAAACCTGCATCACCAGAAAGGCAGCATGATGGTTTGCTGTGGGCAGAAATTCACCTGGATCAAAAGGGGAGAATTCTGGTCCTTGTACAGGCAGAGTGTCATACCATGGTTATGTTTCTCTTTTCTATCTACAGTAGATTGAGCCAGTGCAAGGCCACAGCCACTGCCTTCTGCTATGAGACCTGTGGTCAGCAGAATTCACTGGTGCTGCAGCCCTGACTAACGAGCACCCTAATGCCAGCTACCACCTCCTAGAGCTGGTAAATACAAAAGGTTCATCACTAACCAACAGAGTATTCTGAAAGTACCAATTTCATTTCACCTACAGTATTATCAACATCAGCAAAATTCTTCCTTGAGCTTAGAAGCTAACAGAAAAGGATATATTTTAATAAAATTAATTAAACAGTATTTCTATACATGAAAAAGTTAAGGACCTTTATTCTATAAATATAAGAAATACTAGGTTTAGAGTTCCATGCACATAAATCTCCTGTCCAAGAATTTGTATGTCTTCCTTTTTAATAAAAGACCGACAAAACACACAGGAAACTATAAAACAAATAGAGAGCTTGGAGAAAAGAGATAAATTGCTGACTTGGATTGGGAAAATTAATTTTTTTGTTTAATGAAAGACTATAGAAAGGGTTTCCAAACATTGATACCAATTAATCAAATCATTCTGAAAGGACAAAAATAAACTGGGGGGAAAAAAGGAAAACTAAAACAGCACTCTATCACACCTTAAAGAGTATGGCCCATCTTTGCTGTCTGGCTGTAGGGGTGCCCCAACTGAGATCCTGTGTTTTGGAAGAAAAAGGTCACTGCTCATTGGACAGACTATCATACAGTGTCATCATGTATTTCTGGATGTCATAAAAGCTTTTATCTCACTGTCATCTGCATGGAGTCTCAGAGACCAATCCAACTCTATAACTTTCTTTTAAGAGATGCATTTAGAAATGTATTTTTTAAATAGCAGAAATTCTTATTGCTGAGTTACTCTATATTTCTCATTAAGATTTTAAAAGGCATATGACTAAATTCAGACATTTTGCAGTATTTTTAACTGTCTGTGAAACCTTTTTTCTTCAGGCTATATGACATATTTTTTTAAATGTCAGTCTAACATGTAGTTCAAAATTCATAAATCTGAGTTGCATAAGCCCTGCACTGTCAGTTTTGAGAGCTTATTACAAATAGGACCTCCCTAAACTCACCAATACAAAATAAATTGTTTGAATTCAGCTAATTTTCCTCATAACTATGCCTAGGGAATTCACAACTGTCCTTGGTTATTAGACCCAAGATAATACTGATATAAATTTCAGCTCTATCAGACTGAATCACTGAACAGCCCAGGTTGGAAGGGACCTCAAAAGACCATCCAGATCAGCCTTTCATGGGACAGCCATCCCAGGTGAGATTACTTTTGAAAACTTCCAGTGATGAAGACTCCACTACATCCCCAGAGAGGATATTCTTACTCTAATAAATAAATTCTTTCTTGTGTCAGGATAAATGTCTGCATGTGGTTCCTTGAAAAGAGAGTGCCTCCTGTCTCTTTGTAGCTGCCCTGTAAGTACTGGAACACTGCAGTGAGGCCTTCCTTGAGTCTTCTCCAGGAAGAAAATACCCAACACCTTCAATCTTTCCTCAAAGAGCAGTTTCTGCTGCCCTTTGATCATCTTTGTGGCCCTCTTTTGGACCTTCTCCTGTCTGTCCTTATCTTTATTGAATTGTGGGGACCAACTGTGAACACATTCTTCAAGTGCAGCCTGGAGATGCAGAAAAAGATCAACAAAAACATAACAATGAGTATTTTTCTTCTAAAACCATGAGATAAAATGTTTTGAGATACAAAATGCTGGATTTTTCGTAGGCTTTGTTTTGGGTTTTTTTGTTTCTTTTGGTTTTTTGTTTGGGTTTCTTATTTTATTTCTTGTTTTTTGTTTTCACATTTATGATATAGGTTTGAATAACACAAGAATAGAAAGGCAATGGTGCAGGAACACAGTGTGCAATGAGGTGACAAGGAGAGCTCAAAAATAGGCTTAAAAATGGAGTGGAAAAACTGAAATCTTTCCTCTGCTACAAATTTGCTCAAATGCCGATGAAACACCAAAGGACTGAAAACCTGAGTTAGAATGAGCTCCATAAAATTAAGCTGCTTGGTTCTGACAGCTGTCCAGGGACAGTCATTGTAAACTGGTTTTCTCACAGAAGATTCACTTCATGAGAGATAAGCCTCTGTACCTGAGCCAGCTCATACAGATTAAGGTAACGTAACTAATGATGAATAAAGTCTATTTCATCTATCATAAAATGAGTCAGATGAACTGAAATCTTAAAGCAGTTGTTTCTTCACCAACTACAAAAACAGGACTATTACAATGATTTTGGCTTACGTACATCGGAGTGGAATATGTCAAAGGTAGGCAAGATGAATGCCACCCACAGTTTTCCAGTCAAGGAAATATGATAATAGTGAAACAACCATAAAAGGTTACAAGCATTTGAAAGCAGGAACCAAAACATTCAGCTGAGCTGAGGCCTGTGAATGGCACTTTTAAAATAATTATCTCTGCATTCTTGCATTACATACAGAAAAAACCTGAAGAAATTAGATGTATTTTGCCTTTTTAAATTTTCTCAGCCTTCATTTCTCAACTTCATTTCTCAAGGAAACAGGCGAATACAATAGGCAGAAAGGCAAAACTATTATTATTTCATTATATAACAACAATATGTTTTGCCCTGTACAAAACCTCCCGTCATCTGGCCTCACAGTTTTTAAATGTTTTGAGTTTCCTATTCTAAGGCAGGAGAGACTAAATTTAGGCCTCATCATACAAGACTTTTAGTTTAGCATATATATAAATTTGCGAAATTAATTTGCGTTTTTTCATGGGGTTGGGTCTGTGATTAAAATAGGCTCTAGGATTGTAATAACACCACTCCATCTGTCCCAGAGGTTCTTCCTTAATTTCTGTTTTCACAAGCATTTTAAAAATCAACTATTGTTAGATTTCTAAATTCTTCTTTAATATATTGCAGAAGAGATAACAGAAATCTGGAGCCCTGTTTACAAAGAAACAAAAGACCTTAAACATTTCAGGAAACCTTAAAATACAGTAATTTTAAGTACTTGAAGACATGCAACACGCCAACACTTATCTAGATACTTCCTTTAGCTGTCAAAAAAATGTTTTACAAGTCTTATGATGCTTAATCTCTAACACACTTCTCTCTCCTCGGAATGTGAGCATAATACCATGCACATGAGCCTCACCCTCTCTCACACATACAATTATTCCTGATTTATTCCTGATATCAATGCAAGTCTGAGAAAATAGCTGCCATGGTGGAACTGCAGTCCAGTGGAGTTATTTGCTAAATCTCAGGATTTCAGATTCACCTAAAAATGCCATAAAACAGCATTATCCAAAGCTACCATGAAACCTGGTACAATGGTGTGAGTCAGGTGAGTTACATAAACACCAAGCTCTACAAAGACACTCATTCATAGTGAAAACAGGAGCTATTAGAAACGTACACACAGCTGGAATACACACCCATATTGTGCACTTGCTTTCCTTTCAACATCTTTAATTATAAGGATATTGTAGATATATTAGCATAAATCAACAAATCCGTTTTCCACGTGTTACTAAGCAACTGTAACCAAGACCTTGTGTAAATAAGATTAAAATTCCAAGGTAACAGTACCCAAATACAACCTCACATTGCACAGCCAAAGAGAGTAGAATGTGTTCATATTACAGGAAGAATGACTGCTTAATGTTTGTTCAAATAGTTCAGATACACAGAAAATGTAAATCTACTTATATCAGTTGTAGGCATTTCTACCATACAATGAACCCTGCAAAGATCTAATAATCATGGTATATTTTTCAGACAAAATAACTAAAAACTTTTTTAAATTAATTTAATTATTCATCATATGCATTTCATTCTGCCATTTAACAGTATCCCAACTCTACAAAAATATAATACTTTAAATAATCTACTAATAGTCATTACTACAACTTTCAAGAGAAGATATACTCACATGCACACTGTGAAAGAAGAATACTGTAATACAAGGATTAATTTTTTTTTTGTTGCACTTCCAATATGGAAAAAAATACTTTTTTCCAGTCATATATACAAAAGCATAAGCACCTTTCTAGCAACTGGCTGCACTTGTCAGGCATGTCTCCATCACTCCAGCACTCAGACATTCTACGGGCTTATCAAGGAACATGAGAAAGCTCCAGTTCCGACAAAGTGGACCAGAATGCTCTCTAAGCAAAAGAGATTGTTGTAAGCATGTGAAATTTTCCTGCCACTGTCAGTCCTGCCTTCCCACAGAGTTTCAAAGTTCAAGTTATTTGACCTTGTAACAAATGTGACTAGATGTTTTAAAACACAACCAAAATTTAAAGGCAGAATCACAGAATGTTTTGGGTAGGAAGAAACCTTAAAGATCATCTAGTTGCAACCCCCACCCACCACAGACTGGAATGCCACCCCCTAGATCAGGCTGCTGACCCAGTGGGCCCATCCAGCCTGGCCATGAACCCTTCCAAGGAGGGTGTATCCACATCTTCTCTGGACAGCTTCTTCCAGTGCCTCACCACCAAGAATAAAGAATTTCACCCTAAACACCTAATCTAAGTATCTCTTTTAAAACCATTCCCTGTTTTTCTGTCACTATGTGACATTTAAAAGTCACTTTCACTTTGTTTTGTAAATCCCCTTGAAGCACTGGAAGGCCCCAATGAAGTCACCCCAGAGCCTTCTCTTCTCCTAGCTGAATGACCCCAAGTCTCTCAGCCTGACATCGCAGGAGAAGTGCTCCACCCCTCTGATCATCTTCATGGTCTGCTCTGAACTAGTTCAAACAGGTCCACATCCTTCTTGTGCTGGGGACCCTGGAGCTGGATGGGGTGGGGTGTAGAGCAGGTGGGGTGGAGAGAGGGAGAATAAACTCTCTTGACCCCTTAGTAACTTAGTGACAATGCAGCCCAGGATGCAGTTGGCCTGGAGGCTCAGAGACTTGAGTGATATGGGAAGCCTGGCTGCCAGCAAGGACTGAGGCAAAGTCATTGACTGCTTCAGCCTTGCCCATACCCATTGTTGTCAGTTCTCCCGTATTTTTCAGGAGGGGTATACCGTACTTGCCCTTTCTTTTCTGACTTACAGAATCCCCTCTTGTTACTCTTTACATCCCTTGCTAACCCCCGGTCCTTCTGTGCCTTGGCTTCCCAGACCCCATCCCTACACAGTCAAACCACACCTCTATACTCTCCACAACTCACCTGACCTGTTCTTGTTAGCTTTGCATTCCCTTCTTACTCCTCAGTGAGAGAAGCAGATACTTTCTCAGCCACGCCAGTTTCCAGCCTGCTTTGCCTGATTTTCTACACAGAGATGGAGAGCTCTTGTGCTCTAAGGAAAGGGGCCTCAAAGAGTTGTCAGCTCTGGTCAGTTCTTTTGACCCTAAGGATAATCTCCCAGGGGATCTCATTCACCAACTCCTGCAACTGGAAGTCCACTCTTCCAAAATTCAGGATCGTGACTTCAGTCCTTGAGATCCCAGACTCACCAGGGTATGGTTGCTACAGCCCAGGCTGCCTCCAGTGTTAACCCAACCTAAAGGGACAAACACTGTTATTTTACTACTGGCTCACAAGCCATCTCTAGAACAACAACAGAAATCAGCAGCAATGAAAGGAGACAGAATCTTCCTGGAGATACTTTGTTCCTTGTTGAGCCCAGTTTTCAGGAATTCAGGAATATCACAAGCCCTTTCTGCTCCAAGCACATGTTCCACTTAATTGACATTGCCTCATTTTACACATACATGCATCTTCGCACAGAGACTTCTCTTTAAGCCAAAAAAATAAAAGTGCACTGCATATACACACCACCTGCTGGGGAGAAGATGAGAGAACAAACATGTGACAAATATTAATCACAATGCTTAATGCACTCCTGGCAAGCTCTCTGCTACCAGAGCAAGGAGAATCATTTGACAAACTGTGTGGATGAAGCAGAAAGGAAAACTTGCCAGCTTTATTCACTCATGGCTTTTAAATTCTTCTGCCTCTTTTAAACATTTAAAGAACACATAATATGTGTAGAGCCCTTTCTATCCTAAATTCTCCTGCAGTGACAACTTTGTCCATACCCCAGCCTTGCTGGAATGGCACATTTCTCTACTTCCCCACCAAGAATGCACTTTAATACCACTGCTCTGTGCCAATGGTACCATGCAGCAAGTACTTCTCTCCCCACTGCTTTACATATTTTTTGTCCTAGAGAAATGGTTGTGAGTCTTAATATTTTATGTCAGTCAAAGGATAAATTCATAATCCACTATACTAATGTGTGCATCTCCTTGTAAGGTAAATAGGAGCTACTCTACTTTCAGCACAAATGAAATCAAACCACAAGATATTCCATTGAGACCACCTGATGAGAAAAGGGTGACAAATTGAACATTCAAAAATGTACAAAAGGCTGTATTTCTTAATTCCTCCGACTGAGAAAAGAGAATGTAGTTAATGGGCTACTTCAATTAAGTTTTTCAATTACTTTTCAGAGACACCTCTATTTTCCAGTAATGAGAGCAGCTTAGGAGAGACAAGCAACAGTTCTAAAATGACTATCTGCAACCACATCTAAAAAGCACCTTTAACTTTTAAAAGGTCCCCTTCAATACAGCGTCCATACTACCATTCAATACCACCATAGTACCATTCACATGGTACTTTTGAGTATTTAATTCTTTCAAACTTCCTTCAACAGTCTACACTTATGGCAAGGCTGTTTCAGTTACCTGTCTTCACTTTTACTGGTCAGTCCTCAAAATGATGTTTCAGGACATGAAGAATTCCCGCTCCCCCCTCAGAGACATGTATTGTTTTACAACACACTGGCTCATCAGCTTTACATAACTAATATCCCCTGGGTAAAAAAGTATTCAACTACAACAATAACAGGCACTCTGCAAACAAACTATATAATGGATGATAGTACTCTTCAAGTATTTCACTTTAAAAACAACAGTAGAAATTACATTCTGATTCTGCAGGATCTTTTCCTTTTGAGTGTTCAGTGCATTCCTATATTAAGGTGTGAGTTTTGGGGGAGAACTACAAGTATTTTCTGCTTTTCACCCTTCTCTACTGCAAGGCTAACAGAGCTGAGATTAGTTGCTGTGCATCAACAGAATTGTTTATGAAGCTCTGCTTAGTACAGTCTTCATGGCATATGGAAAAATCTTTTCAGCTCAGATGTATATTTCTAACATTCCCCGATGGTTTCATATCCAGTGTCTTCCACATACTAAGAGGTGTGATTAAGCTTCTTCTATTCAAGAATAATCCCATCACTTCTTTAGGGAAATTGATAGGTGTCTGACTATTTGTGGAGCTCTAAATGTTGAAGCTTTCCTAGCTCTCACCCATTTACTACTTAATTCACTATGACCAAAACAGATGATTTTTAGTATAGTTGCTTCATAGTAGATAAGAAAGTGGTGCCATGAAGGTTTCCAGTGCTGTTAAGAAAAATGCCAGATTACTTGACCTTATTTTTCTTTAGAAAAAGGACTTTCAAAAATTAACATAACCATTCTCACAAGTCACATTGAGACAGAAAAAAAATCTGTTACTGTTAAATTGTCTCATTGACCTAAACTGCCCAAAATAGAAACTGCAAGCAATATATATACTGACCAATATATATGACCAATGTAGCTCTTTCCAGAATAAACACATTTCAACTAATATGCAACAAAAATGGGAAAACAACACCATTTATTAATTTTTGCTCTGCATTTACAGTTATACTTTTTCAAATCAAGAATGTTTTAAAAATTGGTTCATGTGAAATTAGGCATACATTCAGTTGGGAGGAAAAGTAAAAGAATCATTTTAACCTTAACTTCACAGTTCCTATGCAATTATGTTGCATAGGAATATGTAAAACCAATGTGACATTACTGGTCACATTACTATGAAATAACAGCAGAGCACCAAGGACAAAAAGCTAAAAATAACCATAACTGTAACAGTCTACACTAAAATTATCAAGAAACTAGTCAAAGCAGTATCCTTTTTTTTTTTTGTACATAAGGGATATAGATGTTCCTGGTAACATTAAAAAATTTTAAGTTTATCTTGGGTAATAAAAAACACCAGTGCAAATAAGAGAGTTCCTCTTAAAGGTTTCTTTCAAAAACACATAGCAAAAGAAGCAACATTTATGGAAAAAAAGAATGTGCTTCTTAAGTTTGAAATTGCTTTGTTTAAAGTCTCCAGAAGACATCAAGTTCCAAATGCCACTTGGTTTATAAGACTAAGTTTCATGCTGCAACTTGAGCAAGACTAAAAACCTTGGCAGACCATCAGTTTCAGAGGTTGAGACAAAACACTCTAGAACAATCATACAGGAAACACAAACCATAGAATGTAACAAATTAAAATCAAAATAAGTTAGATCTATATTGAAAGACTTTGTAAGCATTTTAACAGTCTTGAGATTATTTGGATGACTCATTACTGCTTTCCTGAACAATACTCAACAATCTTGTTGTGGACAGTCTTTCTAACACACTGCTTGATATGTTAAAGTAATGAGAGCAGAACCCAAAATATTAATGCAAGTCTATATAAAAAAACAACACGTTTATTAATAAAGCCCAAATAAAATTTAAAAAACACATACCTAAGGAGAAGAAAATTTACAATGGAGACTACAACAGCTATAAAGTCTGTATGTCAAAGTGTTCCACAAGGCCACCACTACTACAAATTTCTTTTTAGCTTTCTCCCACACCTCAGGAAGCAGCAGTTTCTCACATCCAGTTGCAAGAACACACATTGTTAATATCATGTGTGACTGAGAAACAACTCTTTTTTTTTTTTGACAAGAACTGTGATCAAACTTTTCTCCAAAAGGAACATTTTCTCTAAAAATGACTATTCTTCACAAGCGATAGGGAAGAACCCCAACTATATTACAACTCCAAGTAATGGAGTTGAAAATAATATATGTGATTATAACTCTTGAAGATAATGTATTTTTTCTGCTTCCACATTCATAGGTTATTTGTAAATTGTCATGATAACACTAAATGTAAAATACAGCTATAATAAAATTAATATATTAAAATATTGAAATATTGTCCATATTAATTGCATAGTATTTTGGCAAAATGCATGTAAGTAAAATAAGTTTGACTGACAAAACTAAATACTTTGTCCCTGAAAGCATTTTACTACTACAAAACGAACAAAGATGAAATATAGATCCTTACAGGGGGAAAAAAAATGTTCAAACTCACAAATTCATGCAAAACATCTAGTAAGAAATTGTTCCATTGGAAAAAAAATTTTATCAGGCATTAAATTAGTTAGTAATAATTATTACTATGAAACATTAATCTACTAAACTGTCAGCTTTAAAGACCTGTTACAAGTCTGTTCCTGAACATCCAGTTCCAATGTCTTTGCTATGAGCTGTTATAGTTACTATTAACAGCTTGTACTAGTTATGTGTTACCCCAGTTGTATCAGTTATCCCAGCACTGCCTTGGTGGCAGTCTTTTTGAGGATTTAACATTTACCCAGCACGCCCAAGATGGGTGCAAACAGCGCAGCAAGGGAGACACACCTGTCCCACAGCAGGGACACATCGGATGCTGAATTACTGACACACCTGAGGCCTGCAGTGCATGAGATATCTGACACCAAGCAGCCAGGTGGCTTTGCCAATGGAAAATGGCAGAAGAAAACAAAAGGGCCCTGTTTGCTCACCAAACTAATTCTGTCAAAATGTCCCCTCAGAACAAAAATGGCAGGATGGAGGAGATGAAAAATGAGGAGCTGCCATTTTCCTCAAGGTGAAATAAGTAATTAGAGAAAAATAATCACTTTAACCCTGTTTGCTTCAATTTCTGAAAGCACATTAAAATCTCCTTCTCATCCACACCCAGCTAACAAGCTTAAATTTTCCTTTTAATATATTGCATACGCCACATTATTCTGCATAAGAGACATAATCTGTCATTGCCTTTTGGGCAGTAAGAGAGACTCCTGCTGCTGACCCAAATGAGGCTTGAAACAGCAGCAGTAGCTTGGTCACAAAGTTAAGAATTTAATCAGTATAAGAAATTGAATGCTGCTCTTTCACGTCTCAGCTCCACAAAGACAAGAGTCATCCTGAAAGCTCTTCAACTCAGGAATAAATACACAGCTTGACCAGACTGTATTCAGACTTAAAAATGTCTTTCCAAACTTCTCGAAGTAACTAGTGGAGAAAGCAATTATTTATAAATAGGGCTACATTCTCCAAGTTTTACAAAATATCCAGAGGTACTGAAGCAGCTTGGTAGCCTATAGAACCAAGTCTCTTTGTAGATCTCTTACATTTCAAGAATTCCAAAAAGAAATCTTTGGTTATGCTAAATTGCTCATAATTAATAAATGCAAAACATCAGGAGCACCAATCTAAATTATCACAGCTCAGAATATCCATCTTCATCTCAATGGAAAAGAAAAAAAATGTTTACAATCTACTCTTGCTTGAATTAGACTACCAAAAAAAACTAAGCACATGCTGTTTTCATTTTCACATGACCCTCATTGCACTTCATAGTTTCCCCTCAAGATTTTCATCTTTCTAAGGGCACTATTTGGTAGCCTAGCTCAGTGTACAGAAATATTTTTCAGAGGGCCTAAAACTGATAAACTATATTTTTCCTAATTGTCATGATATTTCTCATTAATTCCTAACTTCATAACAATCACTTCACTGCGTGTTCCTCAAAGCAGGGTGAAGTTATCAGTACCTGCAGCGGCAATAAGCTGAGTCACATTTCATATAACAGTATCTCCTATTCGGAATATTAATCTATCATTAAGATAATGGTAGAATTAAATTTGCTCAGACTGAGCAAATATTCTGCAAGAACTGAGACCTGACTTTGTGGTGAAGCATGGCATGAAGCAGACTGACCATTAACTCAATCCAAGCTCATCTACTTGGTCTTCCTTTTTATCCTTCCAGCTTCTTCCATTCTTGTTAATATGGATTTACAACATTTTTGACACAACTGTAATAGAAGCAACAAAGCAGAATCAATAGTGAGGTATTTATTTGGAAATGTCTGTTTAATCTCCATTTTGATCTTCCGATCAAAATAATCCACAAGCTCATGACAGGGTTCATGATGACAGTAGTCCATTCCTAATCAAAAACTCAAAAGCGCCCCATCTCAGAAAGTTTGCTATTGCTAAACTGAAAAGTTGAACCAACATTTTCATATATTATTTTTCTTTCCCATCTATCCTTGTTTTCCCTGCATGCATCCTTTTCTTTTCCCCTTGTGTAAGCAGACATTATCACCATTAAATGAGACAAATTCTGGGAAAATTACTAGAGGTGTCATATTTCATACAATATTATTCTTCTAAATATATATTTTAATATATTTCTTCTTTCAGAATGGTTTTACCTTTCTCCATTAGTCCTAACACTTTCATGCTAATGACACTGTGTTTGAACAAGTTATGCTAATAACTGTTCTAACAAGGTTCATCTCTGTTTTCTAATGACAAATTCCTACCAACTACTTCAAAACATAACTCTCAGACCTTCCTATGTTACAGCATAATTGTAACTCCAAGCCCTCAAAAAAGCTTTTCTTTTCAACATACATAATTCCAGGCAGGTTCTTAAAAACATGTACTGGCACCTCCCTTAGAGCAGCAGTACACCAAGCATGCTGCCAGTTCTAACAGTGTTAACCATCCCCTGATCAACCACTTCTGCTGCTATAAATCCTCACACTGGTCCCTTTTCTCTTTGGTATGACTGAGCAGATCCAGTCAGAAATGTCTTCCCTCCTGCATTTGCAGACACACACAACCAATACTGTGCATCATAACACCCTACTGTGTTGAACGTATGCCACTCTACACTGTTCAGCAAAAATAGTCCATGCTTTTTTATTCCATTTATTTCCTCTTGCCACTTCTCCCCTCCACACACTTAGCCACTTGCATTTTAATTAAGCCTGAAATCAGCATCTTTTTGCTTTAGATTTTTTCCCTAAGTATTTCTATACACAGTTTTCTCATATCTAAAGGAATTGCATTACAAGTACTGAATTCTTCCAGAATAAAACTGGAACTGAACAAAACAAAAACAGCTACTACCACTTCGTTTGCAAGGTTTAAAAAAAATACCTGAGGTATAACTGAATTAAATGCAGCACTACTTTATTTTTAAATCTGTGAAATTGGCATTACAGCAACACACCTGCATGAAAAAAGCTGCTATTTACAGAGGAAGAACACAGTGGACTACCTCCACACATTTGCTCTCATAAGACAGGAAAAAACATAGTGTGAATTTTTGAAATTGTGAAGCAAAGCAGGAAATTTGTGCAGTATCCATACTGTTCTACATTTTAAAAATCCTCTTTAAAAAGTAACTATGCACTTCCCAGAAAAGCCTTTGCAATATGCTTAAATGACTTAAATAACTGACCAAATTACAATTAGTTTTTCATTCTTAAGCTGCTGTAGTCTCCTGTCAAGTGTGACACTGATGGTACATTTTTGCCCCCTCTTCATACTAAGATGTGATGGGATCAGTTCCCACCACACAACTGCAGCACAACCAAGAACAGAAGTTTTGGAAAAGGAAAACAGGAGACACGGAGAAAAGGAAACACAGGAGAATAAAAATTCTGCTCTACTTATCAGCCAGACTTTTCCCCCTAATGCAAATGAAAATTACAGAGACAAGGTGAAGAGAAAGCAAGGGAATACAGCTTGGCCAACTCTAATGTAACATCTACTCCAACATCAGAAAACAGAGGGAGGCAGAGAAAGAAGAAACTGATCTGCAATTTAAGCAGAATTAACTGCAGGGTTTTTGTTTTTCAAAAAGCTGCAATAAGAGATGACATAACTGAAGGCAGCATGAACTGGCTGGTGTCATTTATAATGAGAGACCAGTTATTCAACAAATACTTCACCCACCTCTTCTTAGGGCAAAGTTTTCCCTTGAGAATCCTGCCTACGACTGTCTCCTTTTCAAGGGACTTCAACATCACAAGGCCAAACATCGCCCTCAGTTTAACTTCTACAATCCCTAAATTAAGCAAATTTCTATAAGCACACTACAATATTCAAAATTATTAAAATAAAATAAAACAAATTGACCACTCAACCAAGATTTTTTATTGTCTGGATAATTACAGTAAGTTTCCACTGACATGGTATGTGAACAGCAGCACATTTCTTGACATTGAGCTGACTGACATGATGTTGTCCTTCTCAATAGGCAATCACCAGCTTTAAAAAATTCAAAATTGTATGAAAGGTTGCAACATATACTTATTTTTCTTCAAGCTTTGTAAAACAGAGAAAGCATTTCAGGACTGCAGGTTAATCTGCTACCAACAGCAACATTAACAGAGCTGCACAGAACTTCAAATTCAATCAAGTGAAAATACTTTTCTTAAGTTCTTTGGCAAATATGATGGCAATTTCTATGGTTTAGAATATTTCAAACCCCAAACAGTTAAACCACAAAGCTGTTACCAAACCATACCATCAGGACTTCACAGGCTTGCTACAACTGGTTCCAAAGCCCAAGTTATGCAATGAAAATAAGCAAATTATGCAGAATCACAAAATTTCATCTATGTTTCTTGGTCTGTTGCCTTAATATTTTAATAAATATAATAAAATTCACTTCATCAATCTTTAGGACTGAGTATAGAAAGCAGCAGTAAGAAAGCTGAAGATTATCTTAAGCATCAACAGTGGCTAAAAGACTAGTAAGCAAAGATAAACCCGTTTACTGAAACTGTGTCTCAATAATCACAGTCCCCTGAGAATATGTTCAGTATATTTTATGTCTAAAAGTACTGAGGATATGCATGTGTTCTCCCGTGGAAAAATTATCTGCTATCTACAATAACCAATAATTATATCTATTAAAAGCACACGTTTACTTGAGCCAAAACATCAACTGGCAATAGGTTAGGATTCCACACAGCAAAGTCTTCTATGCTTAGTGCAGTATTCAATCAAATAAAATTAAATAAAATTAAATGTATTATATTCATTTGCGTATTTTCTATTTATTTGTCCCAGCAACAGCCTAAGCAATATTAAATTGCAACTGTGCTTTGGAGCAACAAGGGGCAACAACAGTATTTTTACCTACAAGGTAAAATATTAAAACATGAATTCCAAACACAGACCCTATATTCACGTCGGGAACTAGACATGACAGAACTGGCTCAATGAAATCTGAGAATCCACCTGCTCTGAGAGAAAAAGGTAACAATCATTTTCTTTGGAGTCATTTTTCTACTCCACTTGGACCAGCAGGGAAGCAGGCTGGCTGCAGGAAGCTGCAGGTCACCGTGGTGCTCTCCACAGCTTGCCACGATGAAAACCAAGGGACCTGCTGGAGCTCAGAGAGTGCTCTCCCTGCATGCCCACCATGCAATTAATATATGCAGATCTTGACCAAACATGTAATCAGGACGTGGCCAATAAAACATGTTGAAACAGAACCCAAGAAATGGGTTTGTATCCCATTAATCAGATGCAGTCATAGAAATAAAAAATAGTCAACTCTTCCCAAGATCTGAGTGTCAGTGATGATTATTCTTCAGTAATTCCTTTGTAACTAACCACCATCTGCCTTATGCACATTATTCAGCAACTCTGACAAAGTGTTCTTATGTGTCTTCTTGGAACAGTTTAAAAATATGTATCAAACACCTTTAAGAGACTCAAATATATTTTGCCTAAGAAGCTCCCTCAGTTCTAGCAGATAGGCTCAGCTTTACTTTACATTATTGGATACCACCAATAGTAATTTGGACTGAATACTGAATTAACTGAAAAAGGTAACGCAGAACTGAGCAGCAGGAATGTATGTTTCTTCTAATTATAGCTGTCCCTTATATTGAAGCAGAGTCTGCATGGATATCCATGATTATGCTATTTCACAATTTTACTTTTTCTCACACAGAACTCAATGCTTGATCTAGCACTCCATGAATAGGTCGAGAGGATAAAGTAGTTCTCTAATTCATCACTGCTCACTACAGAAGAGAAGGCTGCATCAGACCACCGTGGTACATACTGCTCCAATACCCTTCCAGGCCTTCAGGTAGCAACCTGGGTGATGAAATAAAGATTATACTTATTAAATTTGCAACGTGCTTACAGGCTTTCTGGTGGGAGGGTTGACAGGTTGATAGGAGGGGGCTGTAAGCACATTAAAGACCAAAATTAGAATACAAAATGAACTCAACAAATTGGAGAAGCAGCCTGGGGAAAAAAAGGAGATTCAGTTCAATGAGAACCAAGTGGAAGATTCTGTGTTTAGCCAAAAACTATTAACTGTTCAGGTAATGGATAATAACCACTGCTGAGGTTGCAATTCTGCATAGAAACATAGCCCACAAGAATCCAAATACAATTTAACAATAGTTCAGGTTTTACAACAGAAAAAATTAAAAGGCAAAGACTGTACTGGGATTTAGAAGAAAAATTATATACAAATACTCTTGTTGTTGTACCAGCTCTGTAATGGCCACTGAAATGAGATATATACACTTTGGAAATAATTGAAAGTAAAGAAACAAGAATTAACATAAAAGACAATCCATCAGGATGAGGATAGAGTTAGAGCTGTTTTGTTTGAAGGAAAGATTGCTGAGGAGGGACAAATGTTCTCAAATACTGGAGTTCATACTCATGCAATGCTGAAAAAGAAGTAATGGACTTGAAAGATGGAAGTATAATTGGCTCTGAGTTGAGACACTTACCAGCTGTCTTTCTAGCAATTCTCTTATTTCCATTACCCATTTAATACTGCATTTTAACAGGAAAATCTTCAATACATAAAGCTAATAAATTGATAAAGTGTAGGCACTTGCTTTCTACGAAGGTTTGCAAGGGAGTTTATAAAAGGGTTTTTCCTTTTCCAGTTGAAAATGAAGAATTTGAAAAGCCTGTTTATTCTGTGCACGCTCTTTACTGCAACTCTTAGAAGTCGCCCCGTCAGATTTCAGGCTTATTCTCACTTCTTCTTACATAATTTTCTTTCTTCCTGACATATTTAAATTGAGAAATAACCACCTGCTGAAATCAATACTGAAAACTAAGATAATGGTAGTTATTTTTAGTAAGAATATCATCGCAATTCTAGTCACCATCTCAAAATTTTCTGACTGGTAGAGAAAAAAAAATAAAAAACACTCATGTTTCACAGCTAAAATCAAAGGTCTATACATAAGTTTACCTTTCAAGACAATGGATTCCACTTAATGACCACATTCAACCACTGATTAAAAGCAACTTCTTCCATTTTCCAGACATGTGACTCTCCAAAAAGTTGTACCATGTTCTTATCATTTCGAAGCCGATATAAAATCACTTTCACAGCTTTTTACCCCTCCCCTATAGTATCCTAAAATGTAGGGTTTGACTGCTCTTACACCTTGGAGATGTAGTACTTCTAATAACATAAAAATATTTCAAAAGTATTTGCATAGCTATTTCCTACTGGCACCAGTTACAAAGAAATTAAGTCTAAAAAAAAAGAAAAAAATGATTATGAGTTTTTCTTCATGTCAATAATCCACACTAAGATTGATGACAGTAGATTTCAATTTTAAGTTATGTAATCATTCCATATGGTAGCTGTCATATATAAAAAGTTGAATTAAACTACCCTCTGTGCAAGCAATTAGCAAAATTTTAGCAACTAAGTATTTCAAAATAATTTATTGCAATAGTGAGGTTGTTTTGGCAAGAGGGTATATCAGATGTATGGAACTTGAAGTTACTAGGTTTGCAAAAATTAAAAAGTACATCTCTGTTGGATGTGTTCATACATGCAGGAAAGTCTATCTGCATCAGCAGGTAAAGCTAATGAAGAGAGCATATTCCACAAATATGCATTTCAGCTTCTACATTTTGCATAAAAAGTAGTCTTGTGTTTTGGTCTAGTGAATCTGTCAAAGAAAAATTTATATGAACATCTCTAAGAATAAGTTACTATATAATCATCCTACATGATTCAATCATTTAACAAGCTTAAGAACATTAATGCCAAAATGTCATTCCTTTCCTTGCATCATCTTGGTTATTTGCAGCTGGAAAGGATCAGCTTTTCTTCTTGAAGTGTCCATATATATTAAACAAGTATTTAATAACATCTACCTGCAGATATTAAGGTGGAATAGGGTTTCAGATCTGCATTAATCCACTGTGATTTGATAAATCAGATTACCAAAGAGTTTTTAATTGTCTTAACCTCTCTCTTACTACTTTTATGCACATTAAGAGAAACAAAGAATGACTCATTCACCTGCTTCAGGCAATGAATAGCACCTGGCTGAACTGCAAAATTGTCTGAGCCCTTCATTTCATCAACATTATTTTACAAATCAGGCAGCAATCCAGAAACATGGCATACCTAAATCAGGTATTGCAAATAAAAGGCAAGACTAAAATCGTTAAGGCAAACCCAGCAGTGTCCATGTGCTGTGCACCTACAAGCCTCAAGATGTTGTGTATGAGGCCTTTCAGATGAAATGAGAATGCAAGTAAACTGAGAAAAGCAATACTGTAAGTTATTACAGCACTGTACTGCTCAGAGATCCCAGCTGAGATAAAAGCACAATACTATAAGCACTACATAAACAAGCAGAATTAACTATACTGACTCAAAACAGTTTACAAATGATGTAAATAATAAAAAAAGAGAAGGAGAAGAGCACCAAGTTGTTCACACTTTTCCCTACAAATAAAAGAACTGAAAGGTTTAAAGGAGACAGACCGTGAGAACTTCGTGATCCAAAGATGATTCTTTTTAAAACCATAGTTTACACATAGAGACAAAGCTTTTCCCTCAACCTTGTAAAATTTTACACAGATCTACAACTTACAGAAGCTATGTCAGTAGCCCAGTCATTACTTTTGGTATCAGTCTCTCTTTACCACAAGGAAGGTATACAATAATTTAGATGGAAATGCAGAAAGATGTCCAGCAAAAAACTTGCCTTTAAAAAAAGCAGGATCCTGCATTTACAAACAGTTCTGCCCTTTTCTACTCGTCACCAAATTAAAGTACTTCACAACATATTCCTTTCTTGGTTTGCTAGTTCCTGTTAGTATGTCTGACCTGACTCTTCTCCACCAAAAATATAGTTTCAACAATCACAGATGAGAATCTTTTTGTTGTAGTAACAGAAAAACAATTAAGTTTTACAATTGAATAATTTCTGATCTTTACCAGTAAAGTAACAAAATTCATTCATTTCAGCCCCTGAAGAAACAAAAGAATGGATGTTTTTAAGACTGAAGGTCCAAATATATTCAATAAAGTTATCTGACCTGTAAATTATCGAAGCACATAGAGATATTATTAAAGATACATTCTTTCCAACTTCCTTGTCATTATGAAAAACTATCTTTGGCTTCCAAACCTGTTGAACAACTTCATGATATTCCTCTCCCATTCAAATTAGTGAAAACTTCCTAACTTTTATCTACAAATTGCACTCTTATCAATGGATGGCCTCAATAAACAGTTTAGTAGTAATTACTCTTTGTCAAGTGTTTGTAGGTGTTTGTATGAGTAAATTTACATTCTTAGCAGATTTTATGATCAAGCAGCATCTAACACAAAAATGGATTTGTGTCTTACTAATGAAAACAGAATAAGACACATAATTTGAAATACTGTAATGATGTCTGCCTTGCAAATTAGTAACTTTTGAGATGCAAGGATTCTCTGTCAAAATTGAAACCAACTGTATTTTCAAAACACAATTTTGCAAAAACATCTTAGCTGTCCTTTGAAGAATATTAAAGTTTGTTGAAACCACAAAGCACACCTTATTCTTCCCTTCATGGTTCCACAGAACGCTTCAAATTATTTACATTATATGATTAAATTTTTTTCATTAAAAAAAAATAAATGGGCCATAGAAACCATCAAACTTTAGTTCACTAAAAGTTAAGAATAAAATGCACATTGTTGAGATTACGCATTACATTTTGTCTCTTTTTTAATTGAAAAAATTCCCAATTCTTTTAACGGTTTTACATTGCTGCTTCCCATTTCATACATCAGGTTTGAGAGACATCTCAAAGGTAGATATTGTTTTTTCCAAGGCTCACTCTCACAAAGCTCATTAAAGCAACTGCCAGGAAGAACAGCACCTGAACGGTACATAACAGATCCATCCGTCATCGTTACTCCCCCTCATTCCCTCAACAGAAGGACACACCACAAGCCATAACTGCATAGATGAAAAAAACTCTCCTGCAACACAAGTTAAATAAGCACAGTTTGGATTATGAAATCTGATCCACGTATTAGCATGTAGTAGATTTTATAAACTAACAATTTCACTAAGTACAAGTAAGTATCTGATTAGATGAGAGAAATCAAGCAACCAAAGTATCACCACCAAAATTTAAACACAAAAATATAGGTAAAAGGCACCTATCAGAGTTATGATTACTGTAAAGGATATATTTCAGCCCAAATAGTACCACATGTAGGGTGCCATCCAGGGCCAATACCTGAGGGTAGTCTCAGCTTGTAGGTTACCACCTGTTGGAGCATGACTCCCTTCCTACAGGGCTCTCTCCAGCCCGTGGCGCTGGCAGCAGAGCACACTTCGCTAGGAGAGGTCTAATGTCACCCTCGTACACTGTGTGGAGCACTTCAGGGAAAGCTAGGAAGTTACATCTGTAACTCCATATGCTCCTAAAGCAATCCAAGTACAACTGTGCACACTGAAACAGGTGTTTCAGGTTTTGGCAGCAGAGCAGATTTATAACATAACTTGTATTTTAGATGCTGACTGGATTCGATTTTAGCCTGAAAGAAATGACCATATGCTGTTGAACTTTTCTGTTACGGCCAGCCATAGACTATCTCAACACCAAACAAATATTTGAACATAAGTATAGGAAAATATTTCTAAAGAAAAATAAAATATGCCCATAGCTTCAAAACTGTCTCTTAAAACGTGTTTTAAGTACATAAAAGTGAAAATAACAACAATATACCAATAACATATAAGATCACATTTGATTCCAAAATCTTAAGAGTTATACTTCTACAAAAGCATATTATAATGGTTTCTAAAGATTGAAACACACTGAAATGCAATTAGCATATTTTAGAAGCATGGTACAAAGAGCAATAAGCAACTTTTTTTCTCCATGTATCAAATGCTCTTCTGCAGTATTTGCAAGCCAAATATCAAATCACTCTTCAAAATCCACACAACAACAAAATCTAAAAGTTGAATGCAACATGAGTATACTGGAGTATAATCTAACCAAAATGAATCTATTTTCTTAATCAAAATCTAAGAGAATAGCAAAACAGCATGAAGCAGCAGAAGGATTTTGTAAATACCTAGCTTAGAAATTTGAGCTATGTGGAAAAACTAACAGTTTTAAAATCAGGCTGTCATGATTTCTAACAGGGTACTGTCTCTGGTAAACTACACAACCGAGAAGCACTTTGTTTTCTTATTACAAAATGCTGATCAGGTCCATAACCCTGAATAGAGAGCTGCATAATGGACAACTGTAATCCAGCATTGCCAATAATGAATGTAGCAGGAGTCAGTAGATTCAACACTTTCTGGGAGGAAAAAATCTGTATCCACAGATCTGATATGAAAACACTGCCTAAACACACCATAATCAAATATTTTCATCTTCTATCACACCAATGCAAGTAGAATACCCCATCTGAAATAATAGTGAACTGCTCTAAACTGCACTGCTCTCTCTAGATTAAGTTTTTACAGCACGACAATATCTATTTGACAATATCCACAGCCAGGTTTTCTTTTCATGTGCATTTCTGCAAGACTTGACATTTACAATACTTACGCATTGCAATAAGGTTTCTTTTCATATCCTTTGTAGTTATTCATGTTCAGAGCCATTTTGCAAACTTCACAGTGGAAACATCCTTTATGCCAGTACTGTAAATAAATGTAAAGTAGAATTACTTATGGTACTGATGTTTTGAAAGCAGTGTTAGGGTATGGTAAACATAATTACTTGTCAATATTTTGGCTATGCATTATATGTCTCTTAACTAAATCAAAATAATTACATTCATATGAAACCAAAGGTGCTTCTGATACACTCTCAGAAATGTAAATTCTCTGCAAAGGTGATTGCCAAGACCCCTGCATGCTGACCTTACATGATAATTTTAAAGATAACTGAAGAAGAGGTTAGACGTTTTCTCGTTTAAAAAAAATAAATTAAAATTGCGCCGCTTGCTAAGAATGCAATACTACGCGAATGTAATCACTAACTAATGTGACGGCTGGCTTTTTGGTACGCCGCACAGACACTAAATTTAGCACATAATACGGCATTTTCCTCCGGTGGCTTCTACCGCCTCGCCTCGCCTTTCCGGGAACGGTAATTTGGCGCATCTCTCAGAGCCTCACTGTTGTTATTTAGGAAGCGGCCGCGCTGGGCTGTAAGCGGCACCCCCGGGGACACCCCCGCGGGACGGGGCTGCCGCCGCCCCGCTGCCCCGGCCGCCGTCCCCGCCGAGCCAGCCACGGAGCCGAAGCCGCCCCAGCTCGGGGAGCCACCGACAACTACAGCCGGGAAAGGGCCGCCTGCAACTTCATCCCTCGGGAGGGGATGAAGCCGAGGG